>NW_020956033.1:109141-219212 GCF_003031625.1 Empidonax traillii
AAAAAAAAAAAAAAAAAGCAACTACCAATGCATCAAATAGCAACATAAATAAAACCAAGGTTAGAAAACAAAGACAGGCTATTTAATTATTTCAGTGTTTTGTGATGATTGGGTCCTGAAATGAAAATTACTTATGAGTTATGTGTCTCTACCCCACACCAAAGAAAAATTTTGAATCTGAAACATCCTGAACTCAGGCTCTTCCCAGAATTTCAGATAGTTTAGCACGCCTTCGGGTGGTAGATGAAGAAAGCCTTTCTGTGGTAGGAGAAGATCCATGAATGCAGTCACCACTTCCTGACAACTGCAGGTAATGGGACTCTTCCAGTAAACCATTTTTCATCTTCATCTGGCTCCTATTCTGGTCCCAGCTGTGCTATTACAGCTACTGTAATAAAAGTGAATAGATTGGGGGAAGACTTTTGTTCCATAATATTGTATTCCAGTTCCAGTCTTGAGCATTAGTATTTAAAGTGGTACCTAACTGCAACCCTGATGTCCATTTTACGACAGTATGGCAAGTTACCACCCATCAGCTGACTGCAAATACCTTAATGTACCCCTAGGGCCTTAGAAAATGCAGTAGTTTCATGGAGGTTTCTTATAAGAATTTAACTTTAATAAGTGCAAATGTTTGTTTGCTGTTGCCCAACTGATGATAACATGAAAGTAAGGTATTATGCCACAATAACTAAACTTAGTTACAACAAATTTTCCTTCAGGTTCCACTTTTGAGCATCGACAGGAACAGGATACTGAGCTGGAGTTGCCTTTGGTTTGAATAGTTTGAATATGGAGTGGAGTCAAGTTACTTTGGCTAAATCATAGACGAATACCCTAACAAGGAAAGGAACTAAGACCACTTGTGAAAGGGAGTATTACCTAGGAAATGGGGAAAAGTAAACATAAATTATTTTAAAGTTTCTGAGTAACCATCTGCAGATTGTTACTCCATACTGCATCTCCCTCTATATTCTACTTGCTAAACCTAGGACAAAAGTTCAGAGACATTCTAAGAAAGTCTTTTGGCCTCTATGGGAGCTTCAATGCCCTACATGCAAAGTACAGTCTGTGATTTGAAACTGCTGTAAAAGGTGACAAGTCTCTAGCTCTCTCTCCTCTCATTTTTCTGAGGACTCATCACCTCAAATATTTAGCTTAAAGGGGTCAGGGTACTGCTTAGAGAAATAACAGATTTATCCCACACAAGAACAGTATGGGAATACAGACTCTTTTCCCTCTGCATGATGCAGCCATATGAAGTAGCAGTCCAAGTTAGCAAGAGAATTTTCCCCATATTTTTTGGTAGTCTATCACGATTCGTGTTTAAAAGGCTTCAACTTTAGCATTTTCAGATGCTCTAGGACTCCCAGGCTGATAAGTCTGGCTGAGATACTCAACCTCTCTCCATCCCTTTGTGTTTAAATTCATTTCTCATCATTCTAAAAACCACCAACATTCATCCAAAGAGGAGAAAAGAATAAAATCCTCCTCTATCAGCTTATAGGAGAGAAAATCCTTTCTGTGAGCTAAAAAAGCTACAGTATCCTGGCATTTGCCACCATCACAGTCCACTTTATCACATCAGCTTTCAAAGGATTTGTATTAAAAAACCAAGAGGTAATGTTGGTGCTAGGGGCTCTATACATGCAAACTATCATCATGGAGAATTTACAAGTGAAGTATGCCATCAAAAAACAGCTGGAGACCTTTACAGATCTTTCATAATCTGGACACTGAGGTGGAATAAACTCGCCCCTCTTCTTTCCTGTCCCTGAAGTGGCAACACTCACGGATTTAGGACAACATTCAATCTGAAAACTGCTTCTTAACTTGTTTGTATTATTAGACTAGGTAGACATGTTTTTTTAAACCAGGTAGAAAAGCCTGCTTGTAGAGGAAATCATTAGCATATATTCTAGGGGTACAAGCTTGTTCTAGGCATGGGAAAAAAATAAGAAGAAGCAGGCAGGCACTGAGAGTCCCAGCTACTCATGAAGTGGGGTCCGGTGGACATCTCCAAGGTGGTGGCAGGGCAAGATTCTCCATGACCTCTGCTTCTCGAGGACTTATATGGAGATGCAGTGTACAGTTCAGGCATTTATCTTTAATGCTTTTTTCTGTTTAAAAATGAAAAAAGGAAATAAAGAATTATAGTTTGTAGATTATGTATTAGACTTAGAAATTTTGTAATCAGAGTGAGCAATTATCAAAATTGAGAAGGTTTAAGACAGACCAGAAAATCTTCTTTTCTTGGTCAGAAAATAACTCAATGGGAAAAAAACCCTTGGTGTACCTGCCTGTCCCATATTCTGCCATAGAAACTCTTGGTATTTCTCACATAGTGACAAGCAGAATGTCAGTCTGATTCTTACTCTTGCTTTAAAAAGTCTTGTGTTTAAAGAAAAACCTTTGCTGACAGCTCTCTGGCTGAACTCCGCTTCTTTTATTTGTAAGCTGAAGTTGCATAAAGATGTTGACATTTCAGAGGAAATTTAACTTACTGAGAGTGCATTCCATCTTTCCATTATTTTATTTCACCATTACCTTTCTGGATTCCATCTGCCACACTCTCTCTCCCTTCTTGTCTCCTCACTGTCTCCATTTTTAACTTCATTTTTCATCCACATGCTGATCATTATGTGATTTTGCTTTTGCTTAGCCAAAAAAACCAATTGCAATGACCCCAACATTCCAGAAGTCAAGGCATCAATATAAGTTTGGAATGAAAGCAATACTGACTGCCAGGACTTCTATAATTCCTAGCAATCAACTCTAGTCTCTTCTCTCTTAGTGACAGATAGATAAAACATTTGACTTCACTTTTCCAATCTGTATAGAGGCCTTCACCATCCTTTATAACCCTCAAATTCAAGACAATTAGGACTTGATTAAATCCTATCATCTCTCAGGTCTCTTAAGCCAAGTAATGGCTTCTTGGAGAAGCCAAGTAATTTTGCAGCTTCTCCGATTACCTCCCTCTCTGTTCTGGTCTATGTGCATTTCTGGCTCTAAGTATGAGTTTAATTAAATGTACTTGACATCCAAAGTAATTGAGGACATAATTCTAGACATTTAACAGAAACTTTGTTTTTATTAGCAATTTGGTTGGAAAAAAAAGTGCAACATACTTATACGTATATTTATGTATACATTTATATTCATATTTATATTCACATATACACTGTATATATGGAGATATATATACATGTAATACAAATTCAGACATAATACAAATTGTATTGGTTCACACCTCTTCACTAACTTCATGCATCCAAACTAAATTCCCTGAGAAAACAGCTGAATAGAAACCCTGCCCCAACCAGGTTCCTACTAGTGTATGCCCCAAACTATGTGACAGTCACACCGCAAGTAGGTGACACACATCCACCTTGAAAAATGTTAATTGAGGTTTTCCACACCTTTGTGACACATGCTTTGTAAAAGACTGAGTTCCTAAACAGCCATTTTCCTACAAATTTTTCACTCTTCTTCTGTGACAGCCCAGTCTTATGCCCTCAGCCTTCCTTGCATTCTGGTTTTAATCAATTTTTACTTTTTAGTCACTCTATATAAATTTGGCAACACTCTTAATAGACAATCCTAACCTTTTCTCTATTTACATCATTCCTGTTTCTATAATTCTTTTACCCTCGTATGCCACATTAACATTTTCACCTTATGTTCACCAGCAATATAAGGGTGGTATGACATCTTCAGGTAATAGCCTTACGTGGTGGTTACACTGGGATGCGCTGGATCTGTTTCTTTATCACAACCAGTTTTCACATCCTAAAGGAAGAGCAATATTTCTTCATGACCTTTGAAACCTTTTACAACGGCCATCATCATGGCTGTTGATGGTCTTGCCCAGGCTGAGGGGAAAATAGATTCATCTATGAACTCTACTTGGGTAAGAGACTCAGAGTTTTGATCTGTTCAAAACTGTGCTGAAAAGAAATTAATAGGAGAGGAAACTTGGGCACAGCCAGTCTCTGAGGTCTCATGTAGAAAGTGCACATAGGTCCCAAGATCCTTTTGTCTCAAATGGCAACCGGACAATTTTGAGGAGAAAGAAAGGATATACCAAGCTTCACAGAAATGTGATCTTATTTCTGTTGCATGCAAAAGAAGAGAAAGACAGACAATTAGTTTCAAGTTGTGCCCACATAAATAGTGGATTTTGTCTCTCCTAGTCCCAGAACACCCTGCAATAAGAAAAGCACGGAGAGCCCATCGGTACCTTGTGTTTGGCATGTAGATGATCTCTGGGCTTCCCTTCCCTGCTCTATTCTTGAGAGCTCCCCACTGCTCTAACATAGTCATATGGCTAGCCCTGCAGAAGGAAAATATGGAAGTGGGACTATTTTTAGTGAGCAAACCACAGATTGTCAGTCTGCAAAGCAGAGGAATCCATCTAAAGCACCATTATCGGACATGAGAGCAGGTCACTTCGCAGTCAGGGTCCATTTATAAATTGCTCATGAAGAGCTGACAAATGACTGAGCAAGGTTTTAATAAGTGATTGTACTTCAGCAATAATATTAAGCAATGATGACATGGAAACATTAGTAACAAATACTAATTGAATTTTTAATATGCTCTTAACAATATGTATTATAAATGGGATAGACTTAGAGAGATTCAGCATTAAATAACCCCTAGTAAACTACTTGTGGCTCCTCACTCTTCCAAGAGCTTCACTGATGTTACTGTTTTATCTTGGCAGGAATACACAGCAATGCAAGAGGAAGAAATTCCTTTGTCTGTCCTGTACTGTAAAGGATAAAAGATTTCAAGCTTATTTGCACCTTGAGACACATTGCTTTTCCATTAGCTATCATCTCAGAAGCAAAGTGTGGTCCAGCAATAAAATATGCCCTTTTGGATCACTGGAAACATAGGTCCAATTTCCTGCTCCACTACAGAACACTCATAAGATCTTAAGAAGGTTGTGATCTTTCTGTAACACCTAAGATACCATTTCTCCAAGGTGAATCTGCACCAAGATTTTGAACCTGGGACCCAAGCAAGGATCTCGCTTGGGTGCAGCAAATAGAGTATCTCAAATAAAAAATAAAATCTTCATTTCAGGGGAAACTATACTGTTGCTCTTATTTCAATACAAATCAGCACACCATATTGAAATGAATATTATATTTCTTCTTTTACCTTTGTTAAGAAATGATGGAAATATAGGGATAAAAAGTGAAAGAAGGTGCAAGCTCAGTTTCCAGCATGTCAGAGGACTATGAGATGATTCTTTAAATAAAAGGTCAATTGAAAACCATCTGGGTAAGAACTATAGGCACGTCTGTTGTATGAAATGATTATGCATTGTCTCTAGCTGTGGGCTGGGTCCAGATTATGTATCTGTTCTTTCCATCTCAGGTTATGATGATGTTATACAGAGTCCTGAGACACAACTGTGAAGAGTTTGATCTAAAGCCAAATTGCTCTGAGGTAAAAAAATTACCTTTCTCTTTGACACAAAATAGATGTCTCTCAGAAGACATAGGAAAGGATGAAAACAACATCAGTAACTGCGGTTTTGCAAAGGAAAGCTCTGGGGCCAACTGACTTAATTATGCTAATGACCCTATCAATCTTAATGGAAGAAATATTGTAATCCTAAAAATACAGTCGGTGAGGCACCAGGAAAATTCCTGTTTTTCTTGCATTAACTTAGGCCACTGATCACATGACATCATTATAAAGGTATCACCTTGCTTCAGATCTATTCAAATGGCCAGGTGGAGATGGCTGGCACTGCCTGCCACATGAGATAATGAGGCAGCTCCTAAAGCATGTTATGCAAAAATCTGCCTGAGGAGAATAGAGCCTGAGACAAACTTCTGTTAAACTTTAAAAAGGCTGTGAAATCCCTCTTTTCCCTTAGATTCTGTCCCTTTCTGTCTCCCTTGTTAAGTTCTTCCCATTTTTGTGTATTAGGTAGCAATGTAATTCAGACCATGGAATTAATATGAAACCTGAGCCTCTTGAGGAATGGTGCTTTAACTCAAATCTCAAACTTAGAGCTGTTATTAATAATGGAGGTGAAATTTTCTTAAGAGGCATATATCTTGGCTCTTTGCAAGGTATGAGACAAGGGAAATATCCGTGAGCATGGAGGGGTTAAATGCTTCTATTCCTGCCCGGTAATGAAGAAGGAATGGAAATCTGATTTGACATATGATCAAGCTTGTTCCTACTATCTCAGAAAGATATGCTGTAGGTGGCATATATTACTGCTCAAAAGGCATCACCCAAGTTTACTAGAAATGTTTACACAGTACAGTATATTCCCAATGGAGCCTATAGAATGAGGGAATAATCTTCCCCATTCTTTGAAAAGTATGTTTCCCTCTTAGTTCCTTTCTGCAGCTGACTGATGAATGCAGATGATACATGAAGTTTTAGCTTCCATTTAATTTGTTCCTTTACCTCTCACCTTTCAGAAAAAATCAATCACGTCTATCTTTCCCAAAACAAAATAATCCAAAAGCTTTATTTCGAAACTTGGGTATCTCCAAAATTCAAATCACCTGGGTCAGAAAACTTGTTATTTAAGCTTAAGAGCTGGAGCATGTATAGGAAAACTCCACATTTAGAAAATGTATCTCCATTTCCTACCAGAATGACGATAATGTCATGTGAACTGTTTACAGACACAAATAATTAAAATTTAGTATAGAGTTTTCTGGTCACTTAGTATTCTCTTTGCTCTCTTGCTGAACCTGTCTGAATCAATTTTTTTCTAATTTAAAACTAAGATGAAAACCTTAGAGTTTTTAAGTACTATGTTCTTTATTTATGTATTATACACTCCAGTGGCCAGATTCTTATTATAATTGGGAAGGCTGATAGAGGGTAATTTCTAAACAAAGATAAATTTCAAAATAATTTTAATTTTTATTTTAAAAACAATGAGAACACAGATGACAAATATACTGACATGGACTGAAACTCCTCGAAATTCTGCACATTTGGAGTTTTTTTTGAAATGGATCGTTATTGAATATTAAATTCTTAAAATAAGCAAGAGATGATGGCTGGTATTTCAGAAAAAAAAACCAAAACAACACATTTTCTGCAACTTAGATTCAGAGATTAACTAAATAGGTTAGTTAAAACTGTACGCTATTACATGGATCTGGGGAGAAGAGGAAAATCATAGACACATACTTGATTTTACTTTCGGAGATTTGTACTATTTTTTATTTTTTTTCGAGTAGATATTAACTCACTGACTTTCAACCAATTGACACAGTCCAGTCAGATCATCCTCCCTCCTTATGTAGGATGTGCCAGGGTAGCAAACAGCAAAAAGGAGGTTTTATCTTCTATCACAGGAAAGACTCTTTCTTGACTGCTAATGCTGACGGCTGATCCTGAAGGCTGGTATCAGGTTATTTGATCTAAGATACTGAAAAAGCACAATGATTTCATGAAATTGTTCAGTAGTTCAATAAATCTATCCATACCTTTTGAGGTAGATGGTAATCTAACATCCTGAGAGGTACAGACACTTCTGTAAGGTTTTAAGTAATATATAAATCCTGTACTTGTTCTTAAATAGTTTTGGGGTTTTTTGGTAGTAGATCAGTTGCTATTGTTGCAATGTGTGACACTTTTTGTATGTCAGAAGACAACATAGCAAATAGAGAGCACTCAAATTCTTTGTGATGCAGAGCATTTAAATCTCCACTTGCAAATGTCCTCTGACTGACATGTTCAGGACTGGATGGAGAAAATAATGTGGTCACTGGAGTTTATTATATATAAATGATAAATATTTTTATTAAAAGCTAAGTCATTTACACCCCACTGTAACACTGCTCTATGTTTAACAATTCTATGAAATCTGTTAGAGGAACTGTCTCTGAAACAAAGAAAAGATATGAGACACTGGATCGTGGAAGACATTTCCTATGGCAGGTCTGTGTCTTCAACTACCTTTTTAATTTGACATCCTACTACATGCTTTACAGGTGACAGGGCTTTTTGTCATAATAGAATAAAATTAAGTGTTTAAAATTCACACCACTAAAAAAGGGAGGGTAGGGAAGGGATGGAACATGCCTACTTAAGGGTTGGTTTATCTGGGTGGATTAAAGCTGATCCCTAGGAGGGTGTAATGAGCAGACATCTGCACATGAGTATGAGACAGAGAATGAATTCAGCAGGAAATCCAACTCTTCAGGGCAAGCTCTTATGAGGAGATGTGGGGAATGCCAGGGAGGCTACTATCTACTGATAGATTGATTGTACAATGGAAAAAAAATGTATTGGACACTATGAAGCTAAATTTAAAACCAAGTAGTTAGAGTTTAGTGTTAGACTGCTTCTGAAGTTCTATCAGCTCAGATCTTCCCAAACAAAAAATCTGAGCTTTCTACCCTCACAGAACAAGCAAACAGCTCTGTACATGTTTGCATCCCCTTCTCAGGGAAATAAATTGGTTTATCTCCATCTTGAAGCTGAACCCCAAAAAGCAAGGTATTATCAGGCTAAGAAAAATACAATAACAAAGGAGAGGTTAGTACAAGAAAAGAAAAGAAAAAAACAAAACAAACCAACAAAAATTAGGGTTACAATACTTGAGCACCTTGCTGCCTGCAGATGCTTTATGAAAGAGAAATATTGGGCTAGTGAATCTGCTTATGGCCCACATGCATTGATTGTCTGATGTTTCAGGTGTGCATTTGATTTCCAGGATCATCTAGTAAGGGGCAAGATCAGTGACTAATAAGCCAATTTACAGGACTCAAAGGTGTCCTAAATAAGTTTGCCAGTGATACTAAATTGGGAGGAGCTGTTGACTTCCTCGAAAACAGGGAGGCCCTTCAGAGGGACCTCGACAAATTAGAGGATTTGGCAATCACAAACCATATGAAGTTTAACAAAGACAAGTTCCAGATTCTGCACCTGGGATGGGGCAACCCTGCATGTACTTCCAGACTGGGGTGGGCACAGGTGGAGTTTTCCAGGTAGGGTCCACAGAGGTCTCTGCACTGTACAAGAGAAACCGAAGTCAGTGGAGCTGAGCTCTTTTGGCATAGTTTTAACAATATCATCTGTGTGAGGAGACTGTATGCAGCTTTAAAAGGACTGTGAAAACACTTCAGCTTTTTTACATGCAAGCTAGTAAAATAGATATTAAAGAAACATTTATGAAAATTTGGCTTTCAAGGCTTAGGAATGGCATGTCCTGATAATGCCTGTCCCCTTTGAATCCTCTTCATTGGGCCACATGCACAGAAAGCAGGCAAAAGAAAAACTTTGCTGAGATTCATTGCTACTTTTTGAGCAACAAAGAAATACCATAAGTTCTCATCCACTGAGTACTGTGAGCCTAGTTAAGTTACATCTGCAGCACACATAGTCCTATAGAGGATATATAGAGGGCAGAAACATCTTTTCTTCCTGTGGTACAAGTGCAATGAGTTCAAGGTATGTTTTGCTTTAAAAGGAAGATTATTTTCGGAAAGAAACACCTCTAAGAGAGCACTCTCAGCAGAATCTGCTTTTCATGTATAGCTGTAAGCTGTTCTGATATGCTGACCCAAACACCCTCATAAATTTAGACTATATGGAAGGCACTGAATGTAATTATCTGAAGCAGCTAGAACATTTATTATGATAATTAAAGTCAATTACTTTTATGACAGGATCAAAAAATAAACACCACCTCTAACACTTCCCTCGTTTTCCTATCTCTTACACAAAATAACATTGCCACAGTAATTACTGTATCTCACCACCCTCCTAGCAAGTTCCAAAAGCGTGGACATCTTAATTCCCTTGGCTAGTTTCCTTCCACATGACTGCTTCACCCAGCAATAGATAGATATGTTCCTTAAAATGCTGATAGCACTTCTGACTTGGTTTGCTTTAAAAAATGAGTAGTTTGTTGTCAGAACACCTCTGGATAATGAAGGATGTGGTTGAATCATTGCTGGGAAATTATTAACTCATAAGCAATGCTAGACACATCCTAATGAAAGGGGATGTTAATATGACTGTGGGAACAATACGAGACTAAGAATATGTTAGACCATTCATTTCTGGGTAAAAGTTCTGTTTTGAGCTGGAATAGAGTGACAGTCTACTAAAATACTCTCAAACTACTTTTGCTCTTCAGATTATATTCAGGGCCCAATTAATATATTAACAAAGTTATTGACAGTGTTTAGAAAGTTTGATTTT
Organism: Empidonax traillii; assembly: GCF_003031625.1. NCBI lineage: Eukaryota > Metazoa > Chordata > Aves > Passeriformes > Tyrannidae > Empidonax > Empidonax traillii. The sequence continues at coordinate 119,351 of NW_020956033.1, forward strand.
CAAACTTCTACTGAAATGTACTTCAGTTTTAAGGTAGAAGATGCTCCATTGAAGCCAATCGAGGTGCCTTAGGGAAATTATATGATGTAATTTGTTACCGCTATACTGTTCAACATCAGCTGTCTGATTCTTTATTGTTTTCTTGGCTTCTCTTTGCAATAGAAACAGGAGTTATCTATATCACAACAAAGCCTCTTCCAGGCCTCATGTACAAGGCCACAGATCTTTAGTGCTCTGGGCTGAGCCTACACTTTCCGAGAAAAAATTCCTCTCCAAGATTTTTTTGTGAGTTAAAAAAAATATATTAAAAAAACACCAAAACTAAACCAAAACAAACCTTGGTACAATGAAACATAGTTTTGCTTCACTCTTCAAGTAGGAGAAACTGAATAAAACAAGAGCTATTATAAAGAAATTTAGTGGAATAGTTCACCATTAAAATGGGACAAAACTCATGTCCCAAGTAATGGCTGGTCTTGGAGCTCTCAGAAGTCATTCATAATCATCAAAGCAAATAGTACACTGAGCAAATACTTACAGTTTTTAATAGCATACTTTCAGGAAAAAGCAAATAATAAACATCTCTTCCAGTGCGCTACATGGAAACATTTCAAGAGGCACCCAGACCAAACACCTTTGGTCACAATTTTTCAGGACATTCAACTTCCATGGTGCAAGTGAGAATCTCAGGCAGCTTAGATTATTAGTACTGATCAAACAAAACATAGTTTTGAAAAAAACCCAAAGTTACCTACTGGATCTAATTTAATAAAACTAAGCTGAATAACCAGCCAAGACAGAATGTTTTGGCTTGGAAAGGACATTTATAGATCATCTGATCCAATCCTCTTACCCTGGGCAGAGATATTTTTCAGAACATCAGGTTGTGCAAAGCCCCATCCAACCTGGCTTTGAATACTTCCAGTGATGAGGCATCCACAGCTTCTCTGGGAAACCTGTTCCCAGACAATATTTTTTAAGACTAGAACTTATAAGTGTTCCTTGTTCTCCTATCTCCAACACCATATCTCACACTGCTTTCTCCCCCACTGCTGGTAATCAAGGCCCATTTCTCATTCTGACAGGGAGTCATTTCTGGTTTTCACAAGTGGTGGAGCCTTCTACTGTGATGGGCATCTCACAGGAAACTTTACGAAAAAGCCTTGATGGTCTCAAAGGTGCAGCAGTACCTGAAGGAATATATAGAGAAGGACTCACTTTACTGATATCCCAGAGCCTTATTTTAAAAGATAAGTGAACACAAAGGGCTGCATTGTCAGCAAGGAGGGAGCTACAGGAAGCATCATCCTATATTGCTTTCAGCAAGGAGTATAGATCACATTGTGGCAGTGATGTTGTGGAGAGGGTATATTTGGGAGTTGGAGATATCTGTGGGGAGCTGAGCATCTGTCATGTTCTTACAGGAGACTCACATTTGGGCATCCGACTGGCCCACCGGGCACCTGGGATAGGAGACACTGATGTACTGCAGCTGGAGTTTGATTGCCAGCAAATTAATACCATCCCTGGGAGCTCTGGATCACTGGTGGAAAGAAAGATGTGCTTTCCCAGAAGCTCCACATAGGAAGGAGAGGGTGCATACCTGCCTGCCTTGCTGTAGATGCGCATTCCTGGGGCACAGGAACGAGAGTCTGGCAGAGGGCTGTGGTGAAGAGGAGGCTGGAGAAGGAAGGCTCAGCTTTCTGCCCCAGCAATGCCACAGGCCATGAACGAGAGCTTGAACTGAGATGGATGTATTGAGCGCGTGGAGAATTTTTTCCTTCAGGGTTTTGGCTACACTTAAAAATACCTCATGTGTAAAATAATATGGAGGAGCCCTGGGATCCTGGTGTAGATAACACTGCTGCAAAGTCCCATAATTTTCCTACCTGTTACAGAGCAAAACTTGGAGTGAGGTCTTCATGTTTCTGAGCTAATATCCAAGGTTAATTAACAGGTCCTGCTATAGGTTAGTCTACAGCATTAGTGATGTCTTAATGTACTTCACCTTGTGGGCTGTTTCAAAGGCAGAAATGAACATACTGTGATGGATAGTGACCCTTAAAATTCTGTCTGATCCAAGCCATGTGCCATTCCATGAGTATCCATGTAAGCCAAGCTGAAGATAAAAATAATTGGCTAAAAGTCAGTGTGAAGTGCAATAATTGACATTAGATGATGTAAGACTCTTTTCTCCCCTTGACCATTTTTATTCTTGCTTATACCCTGCTAGTCTTTTGGTCCCGTTATATTCCATACTGGGGTGTCTTAATTTGAGTCTGTTCTTCTCTGAAGCTGCCCAACCATTCTTAGGAAGACCTTCTGGGTGAATTAACCGATTCTCTGCTCATAGATCAATCATTTTTAAAAATAATAAGACATCAGCTAAATATATCTATGTCTCTATTAGTAAGGCAAGTGTGTTGGAAAAAGTGTTCAAACCCTGATTAATGAATTTAATAATTTCCATAGAAAATGTCAGAAAGAATGAAAATAGCTCATTAGGAAAGAATCTACGAAAGTAAATATTTAGCCTGGTAAAGTTTCCTGGGGAAATTCTGGATCTTAAAGACAAAATCAGGAAGTAATAAACAGATTTAACTCCAATCACAATGCTGTGTTTGCTGCTGCTGCTTTTACTACTACAAAGCTGTGTTGTTCAAATGAACATATATAGGAAAAGTTACAGCTAGAAAATGTTATTTATTTCATCATGGTAAACTTGTAAAATGTTAAGAACAAATCCAGGTTTGGCTCCAGCTGTCAAATATTTTCAGTCAGTGACAGCAAAGCAATGAAAATGACTCCCTTTGTATACTGACCCAGCTCCTATATTTTTGCACTGCTAGGTACTCCTACCTCAGGTTCAACACTTCCAGTAGTCAGCTGTGACTGCAAAGCAATAACTCTAAGACACATCTATCAGGGGAATTCTCCTTCATATTTTATGCTTTATTCCAAGGTAAGTGAAAAATTAAGCAAACTAATTAGGGTAAAAAAAACCCAAACACAAACATCTAATGTTCCTGTATCAAGTTGTCACTTGCTGCAAATCAACATCATAGCTAATTGTATACCTGAGTCTTTCATCCTCAGTCCAGTAATCTGAATTTATTTTCTGATTTCAGTGACCTGGGCTAAAGAAAATGTACTGACTGGCCAGTACCTGCATTTGCAAAATGCTTACCAGGTGACAAGATTATGGAGTGGTAAGTAAGGGAAGTTTTTTAGGCTACTATCACCCATGTGCAGAGAGTATTTTACCACTTCCTCCTTCCACAAGAATGTGGTAGATTTTTGCTGCTTCTCAGGCATATTCTTTTTATCTCTTGCTTCTTACATTCCAGCTTAAGGTTTTTGGGGTTCAATGGGGCAGTAGCAGTTCTATCATCAAATAAAGGAACAGTATTCAACACCAAATGGCACATTAATACCTGGTCAAAATGCAGTTATAAGAAAAATTAGTTCCTTCCAGGAGAAGTTGCATCAAGAAGTACATCAAGGTCACAATTTACAGTAGTAGCTTGATGGAAAAGATACTGTGAGTTCAGTCATGGCCAGTCATGTCGCCAGCATCGTACCCTGTCAAAAACAGGGCATCTAATCCACCACAGTTCTTACTGCTTTAGGACCCTCTGTTCCAAGATACTTTTAGGCCTGTATCAGTGGTTTTAAATGAAGCCTGTCATTGATATTATTTTGAAGACAATGAGATCATAAGATGATTATAGAGTCCTAATGGATTTTAGAGACATGCTAGCCCCTCTCCATTTTCAAGGGTCAGTATTTGAACTGAGCCAGGATATTTTTGGCCAAAAAATTTTTGTAAGTAAAGGCCTGGCAATAAGAGGTTTTTGAATTACATGAAAGGTTTACCCACATCCCTAATGAGCTTAACTCTTGGACTTTAGAACTATCTTGTCCCCCAGGACAACACTAGTTTTAATGGTCAATAAAACAAACCAACCAACCAACCAACCAACCAACAAATAAAAACACTGAAGGCAGTTTACTCAGTATTAGATGTCAAATATGGGAAGAAGAGAATGCACTTAGAAACTTACTGTGGTTCTAGTCCTGTAAGAACAGGTTCTAGTGACATCAGGAACTTGTTCTCTACTTAACAGGTCATTGTCTTCATCGGCATTTTCAGATAGAGTGGATCACTATCATTCCCTGCCAAGGAAGATACACTAAGAAGGAAATTTTATTCAGATCTTCACATCTAATGATAAGGATGGAAAAACATTTCCAGGTAGTGGCGAAAGAAACTTGTTTAGGGGACTTGTAACTAGGGTTACAGATCCTAGAGGTTCTGACATGTTTTGAAGGCTTTTCTCCCTCTTCACACTGAGTGGGTTGTACCCTCAGTGCAAAGTAGAACATTTCCCCTCAAACCTTTCCCCTCAGTCATATTACCTGGACTGAGGGTCAAGTTTCTTTTTACAGAGCAACAAGATTTCTGGGCAACCTAAAATCTGAATAGCCAATAGTCTGAACTGGCAACAGGTTTTTCTTGTAAGAAATTGAATTAATCAAATCAGACCAAAAAAAAAAAAAATGAATAGTTGAAAGAGGGGTAAAACTTCACCCACAAAAGCTTTAGGGAAAAAAAAATTAAACTACAGGGAAGCCAGGCAGGGACCATTAAATTAACTAGTTGGCATTTATGCAGGATCCTGGGATAAATGGCCTTTGCAGGCTCTCTGCCAGTGGTGTATAGGCTATTTCTCTTTGAAGGGCTTCATGTTCACAGGGGATGAGAGTTTGGTGGGATTTTTACCTTTTTCATGTAGTCAAATAATGATGATAGAAATGTCAAGAAATGAGATCAAATGTATAGTGGGTCACCAGTGCTCTTTTACCAAAGTGCTTCTGGTGTTCAGCACCTAGACCAGCTCAACAACACATATCAGAGGTTAAAGAAAATAATAGCCTGGGCACTGTAGAAAATGATAAGAAACAAGTAGCAGGGGGCACATAGTACTGTCTGAACCCAGTGTTATTTCCAAAGGTTAGAAGGGAATGAATACTTCTTTTTTTTTTTTTTTTTTCTTAAATGTCAATTTAATCTGAAAGACACTGAACCTCAAACAGCATTTCAAACTAATGTAGAACTCCTGAAAACAAGGCAATTGCTGATCTAGTAGTCAGGGATTTCATCTTAAACTGACTGTTACTTTCAATACCCTTGTTGAGTTACAATGTAAATACATATATCAGTTAAAAAAAAAAAAAAGTGTAGTAAGTAAAAGGGAGAGAAAGATTCAAGGACAGCTGCTGAGTCCTTGGGAACAGTGAGCTACAGTAACAGATGTGCCGAGATTTAAAGAAAGATGTACTAATAGCTGCCAGAATATTTTGTGGTCTTTCCTCACTAAACACAGTGGCTGCTACAATAAAAGTTTTGTGCCTTTTTGATAAGAAATCAGGCGCTTTAAAGGTGGAGAGCCTTGTCAAAACCTACACAGGAAATCAGCAATACATCTGAGGAATCCAAATTCAGGGTTTTGGTGTCAGGGGGTTCTTCTAAACATTCTTCTTACACCACAACCAACAATCATAGAACTTCTTAAACAACTTTAAAGATACTCTGCACCTGTGTTGAGACGTGGTAATGTGCTTCAGGTTTTACGGCTTATGAATCAGAAGATGACAAGTTACAGGAAGTTTTACTATCAGTTGATGCAGCTGGAGATGTTCAGCTTAAACACTACAAAAAACTTGGCTGGAGAACTGCTGCAGTGCAGGGACAGGCCATGCAGAGGGATGTGGAGCCTCTGTCTGTGAGATCCCTCACAGGTAGACAAATCTCTGCACATATACCAAATTATTCCCACTCTGGGAATGGAGATATGGACAGGTTACAGCAACGAATCAGCTGAAGGTTCTTTCAAGTAATAATAATAACAGCGCTCTGTGAGCAGAGTTCAAAGTGCTCACTCTCATTGCATGCTCTAAATACCTATCTAGGATTTAAGGGCTCTAGTATAAAAGCTTTCTTTGCAGAACTACCATCTGATTAAGCCAATAATTTTAAGTTCCAAATCATTACAGTCAAGCTGACATTTAATAATTAAGTCTGCTGTAACTTAATTGTTGGAAAAGCTTTGAGATCTCAGAACAAATTTAATATCAAATCAATTTTTAGAAAAAAAAAAAAAGAATTTGCTGGCACATATAGTGCCACTGATATCAGAGATTCATTCTTATTTTGAATATGATCTACAAATGAATGGCTTGCAGAAGAGAATTCAGGATTCAGAGCAGTGTAAGTGTGGTGACCTTTTCCTTTCCCATGAAGTAAAATGGCCTTTATACAGAAATTAATATAACGGTTTCACCTATATTAGTCCTACTGCTATTTATACCAATAACATGATGAAAGGAGCTATTTCTGTTTAGGAATATGGAGGAAGGCATGTAAGGAAGATTCAAAAGACTATAGAGATGCATAATGCATTGGTAGAACTTTGATATATAACTGTGCTGCAAACTCATCTGAACTTTTTTTTTCTTTCTGTATTAATTTAAGTCCTATGGAAGTGTTGATTGTCATTTTTTATAGAAAAAAAAAAAAAAAAAGGGCCCTTCCTTTATCCACAAATCAATGTTCTAAGAAGAGTAGCAGTACAAGGTTCTGCACAAACCATTATCATTCAAGATGGTCCAAGTCCTGCATATCCCGAGAGGCAGAAATCATCTACTGCCATATTTCAAGAGAATGATCTGCATAATAAAAGTGGTAAATGATGATGGCATTTTCTGATGTATGCACTCCCTCAACAGGAAATATGCTAGGATTCCAGATGCAACACTTCATATGAATTTTTAAATAGCCCTCACTCCTTCAGGTACCCTGCATTGGATTTAGAAGGAAAATTTAAAATGTAAATGCACCTTCTCTTGCATATCCTTCAGGGCTTTGAAGGTGAATTTTATTTTGTGCTCAGGTGCTTGTGAGTGTTGGTTTAGAACTACACATCCACTGATAAGAAATCCTAATAATCCCCCTTGATCAGAGAAGGAAGTGTTACACTAAAACCCTTTGAGAAGTAGAATGAGAACATCATCCGAACCCTCACCATCGTGTCTTTTCTCCCTCCTACATGCTAAGTAGTATGAGAAAGTGAAGTAGTTTTCTGTTAGTTGGTAAGATTAAAAACACTTCTGTGTGTTCTGAAAACGTTTGGGTTTGGTTTTTTTCCCAAAGACATTTTTTAAGAAAGACCATGTATACCTTTTCAAAGTTCCCAATAGTACTCTAGGAATTATCTTAAGGACTCTTTTCAAGAACAAATTTGTACTTCTCAAATCTGAAGACAAGGAAGCTGACCAAAGTTCTACAGCACCAGCATGAACCTTCCCAAGATTTATTTGTTTAGAAGATGTCCTAAGCCCACGTCTGCTAGGCAAGATAGCCTATCTATAAAGTTTATGGGAACATAACTAGGCTCATTCAGAGTTAACCTAGGCCTTTTTTGGATTAAATTAAGAGTGATCAATTCTTTTACACCTGGATCAATCTTTACTCCCAACCTTTGGTTCAGGAAAACCGATGCACCAATTTCGGTCATGGGTAGCCCCTTCTAAAGTAGACAGGCCTTCAAGGAACCACAAAACACAGATTGCACAAACAAAATAGGAAAAGTCTTTCAAGAATAAAAAAAATCTCAGATTTCCTTATGTCTTCTAAACACAATCTGAATTTTGATCTAGAATTCAGCATTATAAAATAAAGCTTCTGACAAAAGTAGATTAAATTCATAAGCAAGTCATGAACTAAATGCCTCTAGGCAATCTGACGGAATCAACTGTGAGCAGGTGGATCCCATGATAAGATTTTAACTAAAAAAGGTGCTTCTACAGTGACTGAATGATATAACACATTATGTAACACACACTACAGTTCACTGTAGAAGTCCAGGAGGTGTTTTTGAAGGGGTAGGAAGTATTTCCTTTGGACCCTGAAGTCCAAAGAGCTGACATGATAGTACATGACTAGCTCAGACTTTAATAAATGTTTAACTGTGTTTGTGTTTTGTCTCTATGAGAAGCACAGTTGCTGATTGCTGTATTTACACTGTACAGCAGGAGACAATACAAAATAAGAATGGGATATACTTGACACACACTGATTTTTGAACATGCTGTCTGTGCAGAACATGGCTACAAAGTCTGCACTGTTGTATTTATACCAAAGAAAAAAACAATTTCTGTTTATTCTTTGGCTGAATACTGAGAGCTTCCCAGGTTAGATCCATTCAGCTGGTGAAAGGTGCAATGAAAATGAGTTAAAACATTATGCCACCATTGCAAAAACCTTATTGGAAGCGAGTTATCAATATGTCTTCCAGATGTAGCTCATTAGATATGTATCAGTGACAAATGTGTACTGCTGATACGCCTATAAATTAATCCAGCCCGCAAATTCTTTCTTATCTCTTTTGAGATTAGTATATCTCGTCACTACTTTATCCATGTATATGTACATACTCATTAATAAATGCCAGAAAAAGAATAAGATTATGCTGCCCTTTTTACATAGAGAAATTCCTGGAATTAGTCAAGTTTTTATCAAGCACTGGTCAAGAATTTTCTGCTCCTCTCCATGCAGAAGAAATGCAATGGATGAAGGGACATTGGACACCCAGCAATGTTGTTGATATTTTCCTGTGTGAGAATGCCTGGCAAAGGGAGAAGTTTTTTGCCTCTCTTCATTTTATTAGCACATCCCTTTCATACCACAGGTGTTATTTTTAAAATCAGACTTTGTTTCAAAATACCAATTCTCTGGTTAAATAATTCAAAGCTCTCTTTAAAGATTAGGTCAAGCAGCTGGGATTCTAAAACACATTTCATTTTATTTTTCAAAGGACACTCCAATCACAGCAGGGAAGTTAAGTCAAGAAAAGGTTTTGTTAAGTCAAGAAAAGGTTTTACCCATGTATGTATTTTTTGGATATATTTCCAACAGAGGCTCAAAAGTTGCTCTCATTGGTTGTCCTATCCAAGACCTGAATTGAGAGGCAACAAAACTCCACAAGTCCTTGTCTCCAAATCCTAGATGTAACTGGGCAAACAAACCAGAACAAAGTGCTTAACCCACAAGCAAAGGTCTAGTTCTCCACGAAAGTTAAGTAGAAGTGTTTTATGGAATCAGCAAATTCCTATTTTTGCCCTTTGGAGTTTTTCTTACCAGTAAGAAATCTTTGGAGTAATGTTTAGATTTTCATTCATGGCCAGGAGCTTAAACCTTTAGCCAACATGACTGGATATAAAGTTTTTATGAAACCCATGTTCACATAACTTGTTGAAATGTAGACAGTGTTATTTGAACCTCTAGAGACTGACTTTTGGAATGAAATTCAGCACAGTGGCACACTTCCTTAAGAAACTCACAGTACCAATTCTCATATCACAGCTAGAAACACATAAAAAAAACCTAGAAGTGGAAGCCTGCCTACATGTGAAAAAAGATCTGACTTTGGATATTAACACTTACACATTTTCATCTATTTATAACAGTACCAGAAGATTTCTCTGGTATCTCATTAGTTCTTTCATCATTATCACAGAAGCATACACTCTCTGCTACTCTGTTTAGATCAGAAGACCAAGTAAGCTACTTAGAATTTGAAGAAGAAAAAAAAATTTAGTAAAACTGATGCTTAAAGTTGCCCTCTGCTACAACATAAAGAAGAACACATAAACACATTTTCATTGCTGTTGTAGTAAACACTACTATAAGTAGCTAATTTAAAGTTAGCAATATACACTAGATCCAAGTACTGAGAAGAATGAGATGTAAGTAGTGACATAAATAAAGCCAAAAGGCCAACTTTCTCCTGAAATGGTATTAGAATTCTGACCAACAACCCTATGGATTTCATACAACACACAGGGGGTAAATCCTTTTTGGCAATTTTTATGGTGCCTTTTCATTATGGTGGCTAGCCACTACTCTTCCCCTTAAGCAAAGAAAGCTACAGCATTCAGTGCATTTGCAGCTGCAAGTTTGGTTTCTTGAGAGGTTTGTGATTTTATCCTGTTCATCAAACACTGTCAGCACCTTAATTTCCCCAGAGTTTGACACAAGTAGCAGTAGGCAGGCAATGAAAGTTTTGATTCATTAAATTCATTACCATTTTTTTGAGTTTCAGTTGAGCTTGAACAATTACTAATAAAAGCAGACTGACTGTCCTTGACAAAAATTCTCCGGAAATCCCAATGCAGCAAACAAACCAACTGCATGGATTCTACAGTGGCACTGCATGCCAATAGTCTATTCTGCTTGCTTATTTAAATTCTTGCCATAATTATTGTTGTGGAAATAGTCTTGTGTGATAGATATTTTGGGAGGTTGACTAAAAATCCCACAACTAGGTTAAAATAGCTCTTTACTGAAAAACAAACAAACAAACAGTCAAAACAAACAAAAAACCATAATAGAGAACAAAATTCAGAAAACTAGTAAGTAGACATCTTATTTGAATATAAATTTCAGAAAGTCATATTTTCTGTGGGATTTAAACATGTAAACCAGTTAATAGCATGCACATAGAAAATGGAAGATATTTTAGTAGGTCGGGATTTTCATGAGCAAGAAACAAAGTTTTGGATTTTCAGAGGGATAAAAAAAAAATCAGCAAGATTTACTTCTTTTGCCAGTTGTCTAAATAGTTACTACCCGTGAATTTGCTTCTTTGGAAAGGGGCTAGTTCATCTCATCAACTGTTAAAGATTCATTTAAGTATATGGCACCGTGCAGGCTTTACAAGGATTACCCTCCTACATGAGTTTAATGAAGATTTGCAGGACTAAGGCTTTTTATTTCTCGTAGATTTTAGGGTACAGTAAGATCTGTTATGCTAGACTGATGTCTAGCCTTGCACTTGATCAAGTTCAGTGGTGGAAATCCAACCCAACTCTGCTTGAGAGCATCATACATTGTCCTGATTGTTCTTCTACTTGAAGTATTTCTTAATGTGAAACTGACATTTTCCCAGCAACATCCTAAATCTATTACCCTTGTTCTGCCCTTGATGACTCGAGAGAATAATTGGTCCCTGTTCTCGTAATATCCCTTTATGTATGTATAGACAGTTATATCTCCTAAGTGCTAGATGGTCAATCCTCTTTATCACCCTTGCAATTTCCATTTTCTAAGTCTTTTATCATCTTTTTTGCTATTCCCTTCTGGACTACACTCCATTCGTCTACAAGGTCCCCAGCAATCCAACATATAGAAAAGAACAACCCTGACACCTTTTTTCTCTTACCAAGTGATGGCTACAGGAACATGCCATCTTTTACTTGTAAGATGGAACCCCCCTTAAATGGGTATTTTATCCACATTCTTTTTATAAGTCATAAAGATTTTCCTGTGTGAAAGAGAAGGAACACCTCTCCCAAGACAAAATAAACTTCCTGGTCCTGTTTACTGATGTTTTCTCTTGTCAAACAGATACTGTACTGATGGCCAGGCAGGCCAGCTCAGACTCACAAGTCTTCGTATTGCAAAATATCTAAAATGAAGCTTTAAAGGGAGCAGCAAAAGAACAAGAGTGACACTCTCCCACTGAAATCAAACACTGAAAACAAATATGTTGTACTAAAGAGTCAATTCTCTTCTGTCCGTGGGTGGTTAACTACAAGTTTTAGTGCTACTCTTTTCCAGTTCTGAAGTTCAAAATCTCTGGCTGAAGTTGTCACAGCTGAGAAGTACAAGTAAATGCATTAATCCACATAAATAAGTTAAATTGTTCACATTATATTTCATGGTCATACCATAAGACAAAGCAGCAGGATTTCAATTTTTAAATATTACTCTTTTTTGCATTACTCCCACCATTTTCTCTATAATAACTCTCATACTCAAATACTAAACCTTCATTAACACCTAATTCACCTCCAGTGTGAAATACAAGTATTTATCCTTTTTTATAATTAAAAAAGGACTTATTTTTAACTGTCAGTGGTTTAGCTTTTGAACAAAATATGCAGAATTAATATTTACAAGCTACTCTAATTTCAGTGAACCATGCGCCATTCAAAGGACTAACAACAACTACTTATTTGTGGCAAAGCTCTTCCAGCATGAAAATATACTGTTTTATTCTTTGAATTTGTATACCAGACCTCAGAACATGCTCTTCATATTTTCCAAGTTGTGTTTCAGTTCAAATGTCGTGGCAACTATACTACTCCAGTAGCATATTCGATTATGTTAGGAAGACAACATTTTGAGCAAATCTCTTCAGAAGAATCATTGCATCAGTCAAATCACCTGTAGCAACTGAAATACTTAATAAACATTCAGCCAAGACACAGAAACCTATTTAAAAACATAAAACCACTTTTGTATTTTTCTCTGTGTTGTGCTTCCCTCTCGTCACTTCTCCAAACTCCCCAGCACCCTGATTTACATTTGGATTTCTTAATGCTTTGCATTGTAAGAAACAATGGCTTACCCCAAGGGTTACCTTCAGAACTTTTTCAGATGTAAACTTACAGCTAGAAAACTTTTTAGTCTATAGGGTCTCTGAGTGTTCCCCTGAATATTACACCAAACTTTCCAAACCTTATTTCAGTGTGCATTCAAGGAGAATGTCATTCCCTAAAGCTCATATATTTGTTTACTGATGGCCTGTCTTCACATTTCCCTTTCCACTTCCACCCCCATGGAGGCCAACTGCCTTTTAGTATTTTCTGTGTGCAAAATGTGAAAACCTGAGTGAATGCAACTCTCTGAACACCAGGCCTCCCAGAATATTCTTGACAAGCTTTTTGGGTATCCACCCACGCTGTGGTCAGATTTTATATTCCTATCTGAATCCAAAGAGAGATGAACTACTTCTAAGGAGAAAAGGCTGCTATCTGGTCATGGAACTGCCAGGGAAGCTAAACTGAAAGTCCACCTCCATCCCTGAAGTTTTGTAACAATGACATTTCCTATCTCAGGCAGGAAGCCTGAGCATTTTGTTTATGGGGCTTACAGATTCCTAGAGGCTCTGAAAATCAGTGTTTTACCATCTGAGAGGAGGGACTCCTGTTCAGCTACAGTGATCACTACTACTGTAGTACATAGATATCCGAATAAAATAATGGGGGGAATGAAGCATAAAAGATGAATAACACTTGCCAAAACACATAGCTTCTCTAGTCTCTGTTGGACAGTGAATTCAACAATCACACAAGGAGTGATCTGCAAAGCTATAAATCATTGGAAGTTACATTCTGTTTGGAGAAAGTGAGAGATTTGCCTTGCAGCCACAAGGAATTAATAGTGGTTGTCTGTACAATTTGCTTTGTATTTTATAAAAGACATTTGATGATATTAATAATACATTTGCAGTATTTTGAAACTGGCCAATATTCAATTATTGCAATAGGCTTTGGCAGGATATTAAACATGGTTTAGCAAACTACAGGAGTGCAGTGGGATATAGCATTAAGAAACTTAGTCCCTAGCTAGTTTTTCTCATCATATCTCTATTAACATCAGTAGATCTGCTGCCATTTTTACTAGCTGAGACTCAAACCAGTGCAAATATTCCCAATGTGTTTTTTCAGGGTAAATGGTCAATGAAATGGACACTAATATTCAAGAAAAATGTTGTGGAAAATACCAGCTGTGACAATCAACATCTAGTCTCATATAGCACTAGGAAAAAAATATCAATCAGTTAATGTTGCAAATCGAACTTTGCATTCATGTTGGATGAGACTATCAGAGAAGATAACTCCTCAGAAGAGCTATGGAGCAGTGACATTTTACAATCTCTATGTCATAACCTCTGCAGAGATTACGCACTTCATTATCAACCTACTTGGCAGTTAAAGCTGAGAAAGTATTTCCATGTACATCACAGTTCTGCAGCAAATCTGGGTGAATGGAGTTTGAGTGTTGCAAGTTCCTTGCTCAGTTACAAGCAAAAAAAGAAAAATCGAGCTAATTTTTTGTAAACACACTTAAGATCCTCAATTACGCTTCCTTTTTTTAACTGCAAAGAAGTCCCACTATAAAATTTAAAGATGGTATCCTCTGATTTTTTTTTTCTGGTACTTTCAGAGCCGGTATTTATTACAAAAACCTTAATGTTAAATAATTGGAAAAACTGGATTTTACTTCCTGTACTCTCCTTACCAACTCAGCCTTTCCGGTTTTGTGTCCCTGGTTTCATAACATTCCGTATCTGAAGGCAAAAAGTTGTGGAAAATACAAAAGCTTTATGTTACACATAGGAGGAAAAACAATCTGCCTTTCTGAATAGATCTTTAAATGATAAGCTGACAAAAACCTATGACTAATAAATAACAGCATAACTTAACCCTAATTTGTTTAGTCTGAGTTAACTATATGTTTTTATCTCTTATGGACTAACTTAACACCCCTTAGTCAGGCCCCTCCCAGTGCTGACTTGTATCAGGTGCGGACTGAGGCATGGTCAGCCATCTAGAGCATCAACTACTTTTTAAGGTTTTCTTTCAAATTACAGTGAATAACTTTGATAAGGTAAAGATGTCCTTCATCTAAGACCTGTGTAAAGTCCTCTGAAGCCTAGATCTATCATATGTTTGCAATATGTTTCCTGAGATAGCAATATGGCCTTTGAAACTCAGATTTTACATGCTTGTTTCCAGTTAAATGGGTTTGGTTTCATATTTAAATATGCAGGCTAAAAAATTGAGGAAATATATTCTTTATTTTGTGTAGTCAGCTCGGTATTTCTGACCTTCAAAATAAGTTCCTGCCTGTTTGACCTCATAATTTTAATTTCATTAAGACTCCATGACAATTGAAGTTACTGTACCTCAAATAGTCAATACAAACAGAAATAAATTACTTATAAAAAATACAGGCTGCATATATTATATTTTGTTAAGTTGCTTTGGCAGAAGAGAAAAAGAATTGTTAAGGTAACAGCAGAACTTAAGAACCTTGCTGAAGCCTGTTTCTTGAGGGAGAATTTGTTTCTTTAGAAGTATAGCCATAAATCATTTTCCACAGAATTCATTTAGACATTTTTGAAATAGCTCATTAACAAGACACTTTATTAGAGGCAAAGAAATGAATATTTTTAGCACATTAGATTGATAATAGCACTTCACAGTTGTAATAGCCCCTTTTCTGCCAGAATCTTCAATCCTCTCGCAAATATTTATTAAGCCTTATACCATGTGTGGGAGGCAGGTACAGTATTTTCTATTCTTTCAGGTCAATCCACTACAGACTACAGAAAATTCCTGTCTCCAAAGAGTTCTTGCTGAGGATACCTAGACTTACTGCTAGCAAGACACAAGTATAGTTTATCCTTCTGTATGTACAGAGTCACTTACCTCAGTTACATTATGCTGTGGATTTCTGTTTGTCATCTTCCCTCCTATTCTTCCAAATAATCTGATCATGAGAAATCCATCCCTGCCAAGTGACATATATGCGATAGAGATTGCAGTCACTTGTCTTGTTATGTTTCTCTTCCACATGAAATTCTGGCTGTGAGGAAATAATGAAAATGGAGAATCTGATTATGTGGACATCTGCCAGACCTAAACACACAAGATGAACTGCAGAAACCCTTGAGTTCAAACACAGAGGAAATGAATATAACTATGTACTTACAAAATGGCCAGCATATTCCCTCACACCTTTGGAGCTAAATAATACAGGAAATAAAATGAAGATTCTGAAGGTTCTGCCAGACGAAACCAGACACTAGCAAGAGTAAAAGGGCTCTGCAAAGCACTTTGCCTCACACACTAGAAATGTACATGCTAACAATGTACCTGCTAGGACTTGAGAACCAGCCCTTGACCCCTCCACAGAGACCAATATTCCAGACAAAGATCCCTGAGGCTCCTTTTGTGAACAGAAACCGCAAAAAGAGAGCAAACTTAATAAGCACCAGTAGAAATAATCTGAGACGAACATTTAAAATCTCTAAACA
The DNA here is from genome assembly GCF_003031625.1 of Empidonax traillii. NCBI lineage: Eukaryota > Metazoa > Chordata > Aves > Passeriformes > Tyrannidae > Empidonax > Empidonax traillii. The sequence goes on from NW_020956033.1 coordinate 135,301, forward strand.
CAGGGATTGTGTTCTAAGCTATAAATATAAATTCTTAATCACAACTGCAACATCACATTGATGCTCTCCTTGCAGAGAGCATCTTTCCTGCAGTAATACACTAGTGCCTCCAAAGAGAACAGGCAGCATCATAGTCTCTAAGGATAAGACTATAGATTACCCTACAGCCAGGTAAAACACCTTTCCAGTAGATTCTAGCCTAAGCCACAAGATTTTAAAATAACTTGATGCTTATTTATAAAACCACTTGGTACCCTAAAATCAAGATTGAGCTTTCCTGAGCTCTTCATTTTTTAATGTCTTACAGATGAAATAAAGAGCTACTAGCCCCTTTTCTTTCCACCATGCCATAGCTTACTCCCTTTAGCATTTTCTGTAACGCTTCACTTGCCTGATATGTTGACTTTTAAAAGAACCTACAAGACTTGCTGAAATCTCAACACACAGCCTAGCTCATACCCTTCCATTAAACATACCTTTCTTACTAAAACTGAAAAAGCACTTAAGAAAGGAAACTTATATATGTTACTTACCTTGTGCTGCAGTGTATTATGGGAATTGGGAGGCTATAAGTTTCAGGTGTTGCTAGCTAAGGCTTTTAGTGATTGGTTACAGCTGTGGGAGGAAAGGAAGCAGTAAGCGAGCATGGTAGGTACTGAGATAACTACTCATAAATTTAGATTGAGAAAGACTTATGTCTGTTAGAAAACTACATTCCTAAAGTAGAGAAAAGAGGTAAGGGTAAGCAAGTGGATTTGATAGGTAAGAACCATTCATGAAGAAAAATATATGTGATTTTGTGCAATGTCAGAGGACTGTCTGATCAATTTTTGTTTGTAAGTTTGTGTTTCTATTTACTTCTGAGATTTGGAAACAATCTTACCAATACTGTTCAGTACCACTAAATCTTTAAAAATAGTTAGATTGGCTTGAGAATCAGGGCCATGAAGGAAATACAGTGATACCACTTACATGCTCTCATCCACAACTCAAAGAAGATAATTTTCCCCTCAAAGGGATTTTATTATAATGAATGTTGAGGAAGCAATCTTAAGGAGTGTTATTTCTATTTGACTTACTCTAAATTATAGGTAGAGGAAGAGTCTGGTTCTTCACTTTCTCATTTATGCACTTTTTACCTTAGCTTTCCTGCCTGTACAATCCAGGAAATTATATATTTCTTTCTGAGGACCAGCTCAAAGGTGACCTAAAGCATATGTTTTGGGGTGCTACATTTTAATCAGGAAGAAAAGCTCATGCGCTGCAGTATACTGACTAGACTATTTGCTTTCTCTGGAGCAGTAGTTGTGCACAGACATTATATGTGCATGTAGCTGCTTAAGATGTGGGTGTGCTTTCCACAACTCCACTTGAAAGGGAGCCTTTTTTTCCTTTGTGGAAGTAGTTACTTATTGCTATAGTAATAAGAGAATATTTGCTAGGAGAGTTGTATCCTTTGGAAAGCTGATTTGATCAGGCTCCCTGTAAATTCACCTTTGGCAACCTTTTCATCAGGTAAGCATGCAAAAGATTTGAGAAAAAGAGTTAAAAGGAAAAAGGCAAATTCTCTAATCTAGGGCTCAGAGAAACAAAGTTCACTGCATTCATATCATAGCAATGGATGCTGTAGAAGAGTTAAAAGGCAACAAGAAAAAGCTACAAGAAAATAGCTTTAATATGCAATCCTCCATATTTTCTCCAAGAAAATTGCACTTTATGTTACACCCATTGCACTTAAAGCATGATTTCCTGTGCTGCAGCTCATGATCAATACCTTTTACAATGGCAAGAATCAACACACCATAAAATGCTCCTTTATGCTGTCATGTACATTACTGTAACTTCTGCCCTGACTTAACAAGCTATCCTGAACCTAAACACCCCTTGCTAACTACCTGCTTGGCCTTGTGACAGGGACAAGGCTTGGAGGCAATAATAGGATGGTGGGGTCTGAGATCAGGAGGGCCTCGCGTGATGGCAAAAACCTGCCAATTTATACGTGGTGGTGGACATTTCTAGCCCTGAAGCAATGCATTTCCACTGTGGTTTATTACTACCTGTTTCTGTACCTTTCCATTATCACACTTCCAGGTGGTTACTCTCAGTAAAGGTGAAAAATGGTGTTTTGCAGGAAAGAGCCCCCTACTTGTGTCTTGGGAAGGAACGAAGTAATCTTGTCACCAGGAGCTATAGGCTGCTCAGAAAAATGTTTATACAGACATGTTTTCCATGGCTTCTGGAAGCCTTTCTGTGGTACCCATATACTTTCCATTTTATTTCCCATCTGCTGTCTCTTCTCTGACATTTGGCTTGCAAACCCTTGGGGACAAGAACACACTCTGTGTTTTGGTGTTTGCACCAGATAGTGCAAGGCAGGGTCTAGTCTTTAATTAAGAGTCACAGGTGCTGCAGGAACATAAGTATGTAAATACTAGGCCTATTTCTTTTTTGGATATGTGACTGAATTAAGACTTAGCAGTACCACCTGATTACTTTGATTGGAAAAATAATGATGTCTAAATATATTAAATTTCAGATAGGAGAGAAGGTGAATGAACTGTAGTGTGAACGGAAGAACTGTACTGCTCTTCCTGGAAGCACAATGGAAGAGAAGGATTGTTGTGTCCCAAACTCCCTCTGCTATTAAGCAAAAATCAGGACCCCCAGAGCTTTCTTAAATCAGCTTTTTCTCCATTCTCTTTGGGAAGGACCTAGTTCCTTTCTTCATTCACTTCTGCTAAAATAAGAACATGTGATCTAGCTGTTGTCTTTAGAGTAATGTCTGTCTTTAGTAAACATAAACAATAATTAAACAATAGTAAATATAAACATCATTATATAAGCTCTAAACTTAAGAGCTGTTTCATTAAAAGTTTAACATGCTATGTATGCTCCTTTCTTTGAAAATCTAGCTGGAGGTATTGAGATATGATATGCAGAGTTTGTTGTGGGTGGAGAATTGTAGGGGTTTTGGCCATAGAAAAGAATCAGTTTGTCTTTGGAAATTTGCTCAGTTTTTAGACCAGAGAGCAGGGGGGAAAGTGAAAACAAAACCCCACAAACAAAACAAAACAATCTGACATTATTTTGAGGATAAGATCAAGGTTATCAAAGAGATTGAATAAAGATATGTATTTTATGACTCCATCTGCCTCAGTCTGAAGCAAAATCATGACTATCTTGAGAACTCCTGGATTCAGACAATTGTCCTAAAGATCTGTTTTTCTGGGCAGCAGTGCTGGAATGCAGAGATTGCTGGGGTCAGTTGGAAGAAAAAACTCTGGTGTGTAGTGTAGATTTCCACACCTACAGAAAAATTGTGGGTTTTTAACTTTCTAGAATGCAAATATTTACTCTCTACCATGACAGACAAAGTTAGATGCTCTTTCCCAGAAACACTAGTTAAACAGTAAAAGTCTTAATAAAAACGTCAGTACTGAGGATCAGAATAGCAGGACAATACTGGAAGGATGTGCTGGAGATACAGCTCTGAGTCTACCCATCAAGAGCAATTTCTGCGGCATCAAATAATTTTTGTGAAGTATTTTCCTGTAGGATCCCCAGGGTGTATCTGCAAAAACAATCAGTTTAGCACAACAAGCTTCTTTGTAGAGCAAAGCAGTGCAGTTCAAGGACCTGTCATCCCTAGTGATCATTTGTGTCACTGAGGGCTAGACTGGTAATCTTATTTCAAAGTCTGATTTTACAGCCTGGGATTTCGGATATTGTAGTCATGATCTTTGTCTGACTGGTAAGTTTGCTGATGTGTAGCTTCCACATGGGTTTCTCTGGGGAAGTTCCAGCTGGTGCCCAGCAAAGCACAAACTAAAGCACTTCAAAAGTAGACAGGAAGGATGTTTGTGTCAAAAAAGTACTGAACTACCAAATATATTGCTAAGGAAGATGCACCCTCATTCTGATAGTTGTTTCAGTTCTTTTCCTGGCACATTGTGAGAAAAGTATCTTATTCTATGTGTTTTAGAGCTGTGTGGGGGGCTGTTCAGTTGATGTGGTAGCTGAAACTGCAGCTATTTTCTCAAAAGCCTTTTAAATGTTGCTTGCTGCACACAGTATGCTGACTGCTTTGACTGATCCTCTGGAGCTGTGTCAGCTTCTTTTATGCTGCTACTGGTGATCCCACTCAAGCTTTCTCAGTCTCAGGAAAAACTTGTCCCTTGCTTCCATACAAGTGAAAGGGTATAACCCTAGCAGGTCTGACAGTGTCCCAGCTCATATCAGAGGGATTTAACAGCTTCTGTTGGCTTACAGGTACAATTCTGCATTGGAGGCTGAGGTGCAATTACAGAATGAGTGGAAGTGCTAAACTAAAGACTGCAGTGATAAATTGCTGTGGAAACATGGTCCTATCACTGTGATGAAAAAAGCTTCTTTGGACAAAGCCCACGGTATTTATTAATACTTCTTTCAGGAACTGCATACTCAGTAGTGATGCAGTTGGCTAAAGCATCTTGCTGAATTTGGACATTATTTACCATTATTAGTGGATATTTCATTACTTTGATGTTTAATTCCCTCATCATTGTCACTTAAAAAATAGCATATACTAAACAGAGAAGACTTATTTTTGTTTCCAAACAAGGATCTATGCAGTGATGAGCTGCCTAGTTATTCTTTAGTTATTCAGATGTTTGCTGGGTAACACTGACATGTCAGCCTCCTGTTCTGCTTATGGGTGCACATCTGCACTGCCACTTTATGCTCAGATCAGCAAATGCTGCTATTATATCCCAGGATTAGTCAAAGGAAATATTCACAGTTGCTTAACACTTTGTAGACTTCCAAGCTGCTATTTATGCAGGGTTGCTTGTTTCTGCCAGAGCAGGGATGTGGTGACGTGGATGTGCACAGAGATGCATGTCAAAAGCTGTGGGCTGTGGCAGTGTCCAGCCAGTTGCTGGGGTGGCCAGATGGCTGATGTGCTGAGGAGCCCCAGACCTTTAGCTGCCATTACAAATTTTTCATAACTGCACGCTTGGTCTGATTCCTGGTTGTACTTGTTAACACTCTCTCAAGCAAGGTGTTCAATGGTGTGTTATTTTGTCATGGTGTTTTTAAGAGCTGCAGCTCTGAACCTGCACTTTTTTGTGCTGACTGCATTACACGGAGGCCAAAAGAAATTGCCCATACCTCAAACAATTTATAGACTATGTGTGAAACAGAATATCCCTTGAGTTTATATATAATATGAAAATGCAATTGCAAGTTTAGGATGGAGGATTAAAAAGAATGGATTATCTTGTACAACTATTCCATGTGCAATACTCCACAAAGAACTGATGCATTTTTAAAACACAGTTAATTCTAACAAGACAATTTTTTTGACCATGGGTCCTTTTACAAACACCAATTAATTTCATATCCTGTGCTTGGCACTTGAAAATCTTAATCTATAAATTTAATAATAACAACAGTTGCAGAAGCTGTAGGTAATAAGAAGGATGAGAAGAGTTAAATATAAAGCATTTCACAAGGAATTACCTCTTATCTTTATCCACTTGTTCCCTCTGTGACCCTTCCTACTCTCCCTCTAACCCCTATCTCCCGTATTTCACTGAGCTCACCTGGAAAATGGTGTCAGTTGCATATGATCAAAAGGCAGATATTGCTCAGCAATGGGGAGATCAGAGTTCTTGCTCAATAGCCTTGACAACATCCAAGATTGCCATGAAGCTGAAACAGAAAACACTTGTTTTGGTCTATCTGTGTTTCACCTTGGCTTGGCTGCATGCATAATCCCCCAGCTGGACTGTCGAGTGCTGTGGTAAGGCACTTCTGCTTTGAACTAAAGCCATTGTACTAATGAAGTCAGTGAGGCTGTGATGGGCTGTCTTCCCTCCAGCAGTCCCCTCATATCTGCCTGTATGAAAAGACACAGCAGTAAGTTTTTGGTATTTCTAGGGAAGAAGGGTCAATCTGCTTTTAGCCTTGCTTACTGTGGTGCTGTGCATTTACATTACACAAGTGGTTTGAAACTTTAAATGAAGCTATCCCACAAAGTTTTGCTTCCATAGCTGCAAGCTTTGCTGGGAAACCACACTTTATTTCTGGTTCTTGATAATGCTGGTTTTTGCTAATCTGACTAGGCAGGGAGGAGAAGAGGGAGATCTCAGTCACTTTTAAAAAAACAGTTTGAAATTCCAGTGCAGGATACTTTTAATGGCCTTCTTTGCCATGGCTAAGTAGACTCCAAGATCAAAGTTATCTTCCCACCCATGTCTTTTTAATAGCAAACTATAACCACTTTAATTCTTGCCTGAGCATTGATTAGACACGGTATAAACTGCACTGACAGCCTCCTGCCTCGTAGACACTGGCAGAATGTTCAGTCTTAAAATTCACGTAGGATTTGTCTCTAGGACTCTGCAAGATGATGTTCCCATACTCAACAATATGCAAATGCTGACTTTGCAAGCCAACGTAGCTGTTTTTAAGCAGAAATACAGAACAAACTTCAAAAACACTTTAATATCCAGATCTCAGCACTCCAAGTGACTCCCAATTAGGACTGGAAATAGGTGACCAGATGTGGCATTTGCAAATGCTGGAAGCTGATGGCTGCTGGGTACTTTGAAAATCTGCTCTGATATAGTTTAAGAACTTTTCTTCACTCACTTCACCCACCTGCCAAGGATTGTGGGTTGTTTCACTTTTCATGGGCTCTGTTTATCACTTACCTTGATGATAGCTGAGTCTTAAAATAGCGCAGAAAACTCAGAAATAAAGTCATCACATGAATGCTGTTTTTCAGTGTAGCAAAGAAAACAAATTTTCCAAGCACTGTTTTTGAAAGATGAAAAACATTTTTAAATACTGACTTAAAATGAAGGCTAAACATCACTGAGAAAATAATGGAAATCAATTGCTTACTGTACAAATCAGCTCCAGGACTGGGGTGCAATTGAAAAGGTTTAAATTTTACTATTTGGAAGATATTAACCTTTTAAATTAATGGGGAGTCTGGCTAAACTTTTTAGTTTTGTAAATCTTTGTTTAATTCCGTCAGCATTTAGAATTCTGGAATTATGAGATCTGGAAAACTAGTTCCTTACATGGAACACAGAAATGCGGCAAAATTTAATATATCCTCTGCAACAATAATGAAATCTTCAAGTGATGGGGATGTTCTAGTTACTATGTTTTAAAGGAGTGGAGGGAGAAAGATGTTTTTTCTTACCCTATTAATAAGACCACTCCCTTGCCCGCATTTGCAGAATACAAGCAAGGTCAGGCAGATTGCTATTCACTAAGCAGAATAAAATGTGCAGATAAATAAATAAAATCTGTAAGAGAATTTTTATAGTGACTGGATAAACAACATGAAGTTGATTTATGTAGTCAAGGATTCATGCTTAGCCAAATCAGCATTTGTCATATGTGATTTCTTTCTCAATTGCCTGCATCAGGAGAAAAGCCATCCATTGTGATTCCTCTTTATCCAGGGGGTCAGCGATGCACTCTGATCTTACACCAAAGACCTAAGGAGAGAGGGCAGAGGTATTTACAGTACATTGCCAATAAAATAACCAGCTAAGCATTGCTGACCTATTAGTTCTCAAGCTTTTCATGGCCTTTGAGATGGGGAGGGGTAGTGACAAATACGGAGGCAGAGTGTGAGTCCCACAAGGGCTACTCATAACCCCGGCAGGCTTTGATTGCCCACTTGGGGTGCCCAAGTTATGGCATTGGAAATGCTCTGCTAATGTTATCTCGGCTTAGTCTTTCAACCAGGCTAAGCCTGGGGCTGTGGGGGTCTTAGAATGCCATGGGCTGCAGACTGCTGCAAGAGCAGCATGGCTGTTGCTCCAGGTGTCTCTGGTAAAATTGGAATAAAAAAGAGGGCTTTGGGGAGGACTAAACTCCAATCTCAGCTTTTATGTTGATTCCTATTCAGATTCCTCTTGTGTTTGATAGTTAGCTTGTAATGTTTTAAATACTATGCTTTAAGTTACAGTCAATTTTATTGAACAGTAAAGAAATACAGACTTTTTTTGAAAAAAATACTCTGTTGTGAATCCAAATCTACTAGAAGATCAATTTATGAAGGCAGAAATTTGCCTGCAATTATTGTGCTACATGGAAATTTCACATAATGGCATTTACATGGACTTTTCCTTCAAATACAATGAAATAAATTATGTTAGTAAATTACTTGGACCACTAAAATATGCCAGTTAGGATGATTCACAAAGATTAATCTATTGCTTTAAAACACCAAGCAACCAATTACAATTTTCATTCAGCTATAAGCTGCTGAGGAATTAAAATTTAGCAATCCTAATTCTGCGGCTAGTTCAACCAGAAAATAATCAAACAATAAAGTGTTTGTCACGACCATCATTATGTTAAAACAAACAAACAAACAAGTTCTCTGTAGCGGGTTTCGGGGTGTTTTTCAACATCCCTCAAAGTAAGGAAAAAATGCAGGACTGTAATCTTAAGCAGTAATTAGCTTAACAGATGCCTGAAGGAAATACAGTGGGCCAATTATCAGCACTTCCTTTCAGTACAAAGAGCATTCCTTTAATATTGAAGCAAAATGGACGATGTCTATTTACTGGAAACAAAACAATGCTCTGTGTTTTAGCTGAGCATGTTTTCTACTGATGTAAACAAATTCTGCTTCTCTGGGTTGGTAATGGTTAAGAAAAGAAACCATTATCTTATACTTAATGTGGATAGAGTTCAGGACTGGATTAGAAGTAGCTGAAAAAAAGACTGACTCCATAGAAAATACAGAGCCTTTGTATATTCCAGTGGGATGCAGAATGAAAATTAATGACCAAAAATAAAAAAAAAAAAATTGAAAAATAAGCTCTGCTCTAGTCTGAAAAGTTGTCTGATGATTAGATTACTCTTCAGACAGATTTTTAGAGTCTATACATGAATAAGTTCTTTAAAAATCACTGAGGTTGCAAGTACCTAAAATTTGAAAGAACTCCCTCAGTCTGATTTAGTAACCAGTGACAGGACCCTGAGATGAGTTCAGTTGGTTAGAGCACAGTGCCAATAACACCAAGATTGTGGGTTTGATCCCCTTATGGATCATTCATTGAAAAGTTGGACTTGATTCTTGCGAGTCCTTCCAACTCAGAATATCCTGTGATTCTCTGACCTGATGGAAAGACATGGAGTTGTGTCAGGGGAGGTTTAGGTTGGGCATTAGGAAAAGATTCTTCATCCAGAGGGTGGTTGGGCACTGGAACAGGCTCCCCAGGGAAGCACCAAGCCTGACAGATTTCAAGAAGCTTTTGTCAATGTTCTCAGGCACATGATGTGACTCTTGGGGCTGTTCTGTGCAGGGAAAAGGGTTGGACTTTGATGATCCTTGTGGGTCCCTTCCAACTCAGGATATTCTATTGTTTGGACAAGTTTGTATAAATGCACAGCTTATATGTGGTGAGTTTCATAGTATTTGTTAAGTATAAAACTCCACCAAACTTCTGGGAATAAAAGCTCTTTTATGGGATCAATGTTTTTTGCTTTGAATATAAAGGCTTCAGCACTTTAAGTAACAGCAGGAGTCCATTATTTTGCAGCAGTATTCTTATCCTACTGATAAGTAGATGTTTCTGATCATGCTTGAAATGTCAGTGTAGCTGCCTTTGATGGTGTGTTTTCCTGTGTGTGATATCAAGTGACAAGGTTGTGTTTCAGTTCCCTGTGTCAGACAGAACTGGGCTTTGATGAGCTCTGCTGACTGAGGAGGCGTGGGAAGGAAAGCCAGTGCTTACATTGGCTGGAGACTGGGCTGGCCCAAAGGGGTCAGCAGCTTCCTGGATTTTGCCATGTCTTCCAGCCTCGTACCATAGAGGGCTCGAAGGGTTTGCTGTATATAACAAACTGCAGCACTTAACCCATTTTCCCAGTACACTCGTTATTTCCTAATGCTTACACACGTTCTAGAGCACTGGTGTATTCCTCTCCTTTGCAGACATTTCTCTCATCACCCCAAGCTCTCACATATGGGGGTGGAGGGTAGTTTACAGTTAACAGTGCAGGAAAGTTACAAACTCTTTTGAAAAGTAATGAAAGGAAATGTGTTTTAAGGATTTTTTTTTTTTTTGCCATTTCATAACAACTAAATATTCTCATTTTATTAGGACTGCTTTATAATGAATAACTTCTGCTTTATTTCCTTATACAATATTTTTCTCTTATATCTCAGTTGTACTACCCTCTACCCACAAACATACCTAATACAAAATTTTCTATTTAGATCCTCAAGAGATAAAAAAATCAAGGGAGTTGTCACTGCCCACAAGTTTATGTGTACTGCAATGGTGCAGTGTCACTGTTAGAGACAGATTGCTTGTTTTCTACAGAGTAAAGAGAACATATCTGAATCTTCTCTACTAGTGGGTGGCTCGGAAGGAGAGCACTGTCACCTTGAACTGTCTGGGACTTTGAAACAGATTTTTTTTTTTCTAAGTTAATTTGGATTCTCCTGTAGCAATTATTTACAGGCACATTTAACTGGGGAAAAAAACACACCATTTTGTTGGGTCATTGGCTTAGTTTGAGCTTCTGCTGTTATTTGTGCTTTTTCTTGTGTAATAATCTCAAATTGGTACACATCTGGAAACCTTTAGCAAAGATCATTCTTATTCTTATTAAAATCCACTGTGTATTTTTTTTTTCACTGAGATGTCAGTGACTTCCCTCCTGCATTGCAAAAATATATTTGATTTCTGACTTCCATAATTCACTGCACAAACCAAAATCAATTTCATCTTCTGTGACAGTTGGCCAATGTGAGCATAAGATGGCATATTACCCCCTTGTAAAATACTTTTTTCAAACTGGGGTTAGATAGGTAGGTGTGGAAACATATTTTCAAAAATTTTTTTTTCTCCCCTTTTTCCTTATTTCCTTCTTAAAAAGAAAAATGCTAAGGAAGCAGAGGAAAAAGGGATGGTTTTCTGGGGAAATAATGTCTTATGATTTCAAAACAGTGTTTGCTTTCCTAAGACTGAGAATTACACATACTTTAGAAACATTTTTTACTTCCCAGAATATTTGAACAACGCTGAGAATGTGTTTTCATTCCCTTGCTTAGCAGAGCAAATAAAAATGTCTTCCTCTAAGTGGTCTGATGCAAAGAGCAGTATAGGGAGCCATGCCAGGATTTACTTGCTTCTCTTTTCTAAAAAGTGCTGGGTTTTTTTCCCTTCTTTTTTCTCAACAGAGGGTCAAAGTTTGCTAACCCCACTTCTGTTGCTGTCTAAGATTTCTGAATTTTTATTCGTTTTTTTTTTATCTTGCTGAATGTGACCTTACTGCTCCTGCCATGGAACTGTGAGCAAGGACCCTCTCCTGTTGCCATTTCCCTTATTTTTAAGATATTCACTAGAGACGATAAAATTCGTCTTCTAATTCCCAGATCTTTGCAGCAATCTCAATTTTTGCCTTCAAGCCATCCTTCATGCCTTTGACGTATATAAACTTTTCAGACTTGCACGTGCTACTTTATCCCTCTGGGAATCCCTTTAGGTATAATGGAGAATAATTCTGGGTGGACATAATGGTTTGACTCCAGCTGCAGTGGAGCCATACAGAGCTGACATTCTTAGGAAAGAGCATCTTACTGTCTTTGTGTCCTGTTCTGAGTAGCTGCTGATGCCCTTGTGTCCTTTTCATCAATAAATAAAATTTGTTCTTGATTTGTGAAGTCTGTTGCTCTTTTACTTTTAGTAGTACTTCTGCACACTAGGACTTCTTGCCTAAGATATAGGAGTTAAACAAGTTTCTACTCAGTGGTCAATACTTGATAAAAGCTCTGCCAAATGTTTGCTGGAAACCAGACAGGCCAAAGGCTGCAGTCCATCTGGAAGTGACTCAGTATGTCACTCAGAAATGACCTTGCAGGTGGAATTTTCTCCTAGTATCAGTGTTGTGTGGTAGCTGAGGAGCAAATATCACTGAGTTAGGTACAGCAGAACTCAGCTGTAAAATGAATTAATCTAAACCACTGTGTAGTATTCAGCCTTGATTATGGGAAAATGCTGTATGAACAGGGTGAATCCATTTTTATTTTTGCAAAAGGTTTTTGTTTTTCTTCCATATAGATGTCTCTTTCGAACACAGTACGTTTCTCCATGCAGATGCATTTTTAGCTGTTCATAGTAGACTTCACTCTCTGGTTCTTATTTATGTGGGTTGCACAATGGCATAGACAAACTAAAGGAAAGGGGCTATTTCACCATATCTGCTACTGAGTAATGGAAAAAGGGGGGTTATTCTTTCTACGTTGATTGCGATTTTGGATACAAAGGAGATGATTCACTTCACTTTGGCTAACCCTTGAGACAAGGTGGAGAAAGAGTAAGAGCTGTGACACATTCCTGCAGTCCCAGGAGCTGGCTAGGTGGGCAAGAATCTGAAGGTCTGTTTTGGGACCAGGTAATAATTGCAGTATTACAAAACTGGATGCACTTAAAGAATCAATTTGACAATTCATTCCTTGCTCTTTTCCTGGGGTGATGCAAGGACTTGTATTCTCCTTAGTCATGGTGGATTTCAGCTCAGTTCATCACCAAGTCAAATAATAAAAAAGTGACAGTTTGCAAAACTCTTTAGCATCCAAATCACCTTTTTGAGAATAAATCCCGTTGATGTCTCCTCAAGTAAAAAAGATTTGAAGGAGAATAAATGCACTGCGAAATTTTTGCAAAATACTGTTTGATGTTCCAACCAATTCTCCATAGACCTCCGAGTTGGATTGTGGCTGTTAGAAAACTCATATATTGTGCCAAGAACTGTTTTTCCTTCCTCAGAACTGTTGCTGTCATTTCAAAGTGAGTAGGAGAGTTTAAATTTGTATGACTTGGATATCACTTATTACTGGATGAAAGGACTTTAGTTTTTCTTTTTGGTGTTTCTTGGGTTCGTGGTACTACAGGAGCTAGCATATTCTTACCAAAGGAGATGCTGTCCAGGCATTTAAAAGAAAAAGAAAAAAAAAAAGCCCCTTGACAATATTCTAGTTAGCAGACCAGTTACTGTCTTCTTGAGCTCAAGACTGAAACTCAGGAAAAAATAATAGCCAGCTTGTCTTGTCACACAAAATTAATTGCAAAGTATTTATATAATTATATTATATGATATTTGCTCTGGAAAAAGTACAATGAATTGGTGGTAAAATACTTATTGTTCTGTTTTTCCACTTTCTGTGCACGTAATTTCCATCATTGTTAATTGATATACTCTTATATTCAGTAAAGAGGAGATTCCCAAGGAAAGCAGTAGAATTTCTCTGGTATTCATTGAAATGTAAGGTTTTTTCTTTTCTTTTCTTTTTTTTTTTTTAATAAGATAGATACATTTGCTTAGCATGTGTTCACTAACAGGTCTGAGTAATTGAGTCATTCCTCACTGCTGAAGCCTCAGATCACTGAAATTGCTGAAAATGGGACTTTCTGTCTTGAATGTCTGAGAAGCAGTAAACTATGAATAGAGTAGAAAAAGTCATTATCATCTCATAGGAGGTCCACAGCTCTGCTCAGAAAAGGGCAGCAGGTATTAAAAGCAACCTTTTCACATCCAGCAAACTGGGAAGGAAAGAATCCATTCCAGAAGAGGCACTGTTGTTTTTACTATACACCTTTTCCCCACTGCCTGGGGTGCCTGGAAAGCCCTATGCACTCACTATACCTATACCCTTTATGTGCCCAAAGCGAAAAATCCCATACAGAGAACAGACTGGAAAGATACAGAAGCAATCCTGGCTGCAATAGTGGTCTTTTTCAACAGCTTTTTTTGGTATTAACGGTGAAACTTTCCACGCTGGGGTAATGAAGATCTAAATGCATGGATAGTTTATGAAGCAGCACTTAATTCTAGCTTGACTGACCAGATTTAAGATAGGTTAATATGGTTTCTCAAAAACTATCTTTCTATGCTTCGCTTGCAGATCTATGGTACTTACAGCTATTAGTGAGTATGCCCTAAATTAATAGAGATAGGATTTTGGGAAGTCTTTTTAGGTTTGAGATACGGCTATCAGATATAATTCAGCCAGTATTGCCGTTTGCCGACATGCTGTGTAAGTTTTCATATTTTCTTTACATGTTTTCAGGGAAGAACTCATAAAATGAGGTGATCTACATGATGCATTTAATAGGTCCTTCCTTGTGAACGTCACTCCTCTTTTGGTCCTCTAACGTGGGAAAGACTTTTTTCCCCATACTTTGAGTGTTGACAATTGTGTTCCTTGTAGTAGAAAGAGACAACAAGCATGATATTAGGAAGTGTTCCAGGAGAGTTTATAGAACTGTATGAAGCTATCTTCAAGGGGATCTGGAAAAGAGGAGTTAATTCCTCTCCTACCTGACAAGGAAAGAGAGAATAGCATGGGCAAGACAAATCTTGTTTCCTCCTCTCTATACTGTGTCTGGTGTGTTTATTTGTCCTGGCACTGTATCCTACTTGTTTAAGGCAAATACAGAGAGGCATTGCATCATGGCTCTCAGCATCCCACTTCAACTCTTGTTTTGCTCGAGGGTAAAAGCAACCCACCACCCCTGAATGTGCTCAGAAGATGATGAGCAGGGGCAACATCACTGAATGTTTCCTACTTCCCCTGCAAATACCTGTGTCCAGCTTTGCTCAGAAAATGATGTGTCAATGATCCTTTATTCCAATACCTGGTTACTGTTCAAGTGATTTCTAATTTTGCTTTCATAGTATAATCTTTTGGAATGACATTTTTTCATGAAGTTATTTTTCAAGCTTAGCAAAAACTGGATTATCAATTAATATAAAAACAGTCAATTGTGTGCAAATGTTGCTTTCTAAGGTATTAGTCTCCACCTCTGCCCAAGATTCTGCCTGTAAAATTAAAATCATGTTGCAGCTTTGCTTTTGACTGCTCAGGTGAGCTAAGGCTTAGATATGTCATTCAGTCCTTGCTTACTCACTTTGCTATTCAAAATAACTTCAGTATATTGGGAAGATGCATTATCCATTGGCAGACCGGTGTGTCTCCCTCAGAGAGCAAGAGAGCTGCCAAACATCATGTTCAGATAATCTGGTACTTTGCTATCCTGCTTTTCCCTCTACATCTCAAGCAATTCCTTGTTGGGTAAAAGGAGAGCTGCATACATTACCTCTCTCTTGTAATGTTTTAGATCTTTCAACGTAAATAACTCTCACGGAAACATTTGGAGGAGTGTTTGAAAGACAAGTGTTCCAGCGTGGGACAAGAGCAAAATGACATCTCTAAACTGTCATAATTCGGGCTACCTGGAGCTTTTCATTAACTTCTCCTAAACACTTCGTTTTTTCTGGTTATTGTTTTGTACTATTTTTCACAGACCTACCCTTGGTAAGCTGGCAAAGTGTCAGTGCAGTAATGAAAGGCAGTAAGAGTGAAAAACAGGCTGTCTTAAATGCAGTAGATTTTGTTTATTAATTAATGAGCACCACAAAAAGAACTGCAAAACAGCCTGTGAGAGGTAAATGGATTTATGCTTGAGTCAGAAATATTTGAAAGACAGTTTACCCCAGTAGAAAAAGTCTCTCTTTTAATATATAATCCTTCGAGAAGTGCTGGAAGGACTTTTCATAAGAAGAGAAGAAAATTGCTGAGATTTGAATTGCAAATATTTGCAGCAACCACTGTTTTCCCAAAATATGTGTTGAGGTGGCATCAAATTTTGATTGTTCCTATTTATTTCCAGGTATGACACATCAGCCCACCCCTCCCCTTCCAAGTACAAACAATAAAAAACATGTTTTCTCACAAAACCTGGATATTGAATTGTCCTAGGCTATTGAGATTAGAAAACCCAAGAGGTGTGGTTGCCAAAACTCAAACAAGTAGAAATTAGCTTGTGCTAGCCAGGCAGAAAAGACAACTGTAAAATATTTTGCAGAACTAATATTACATTATTTGTTCTTACATAATCCCTTTTTGTCACAATTCACATTTATTACACCTCGTCCATTTATCTACAAATAAAACTCAACAAGCTACTGTTTCGCTGCTGGATTTTTTTTTTTTTTTTTTGCCAGTGGGCTAGAGATGCCTGATGTTTACGTCTATACGAATCTAGCAATGTCAGTGGTGTTATATTCAAGGGATCTGATCTTTATTTTTTTTTGATAAATGAATTAGATAGTCTGGTTACCTCGATTAAATTAGGTGTGTGACAGGGGAGCTGTAGTGAACTTGCTATACATCCAGTTTTATTTTATCAAAGTCAATGGGCAGTCCTGAAACAAGAGGGAGAAATTTATTTAATTAATCCCTTACTGGGGAACAGGTAATTGATTATATGTGTTATTTTAGCTACCACTATTCACAGCCCAATGTGAATCACTTCAATACCAGTGATTCAGGTATAATGGGCTGTTCCCCTGAAGAACAAAGCTCACTAGTGTAGGAACTGGTATTCCAGAGGAGTAATGGAAGTGTGGACAAACAGCCCAGTGACCTTCAGACCTTCTTTAGAGAAGAAAGGTGTCTTGGGGACATTCAGGGACATTGCCCCACACTGGGGGCAATATTGAACCAGGATGCCAGCAGGAACAAACAGCAATTTCTATTCCACCTTGAAGCCAATAGCCACCAAATTTTACCAGATTTGAATCCCTAGGGGAGAAGGGGAATACCCAAGGATTCATGGGTCTTGTGAAGGGAAAGCTGACACCAATGATCTGCATGGTGGAGAGCAGGTATGATATCAGTGCAGGCTGGGTTTACTCCACGGGCTGGATTTGTGTGGTGAGCCTGTTGCTAATGTCTTCCCATTACCTGGCCATTTGCAGCTGTTGTGGCATGAAATCCTCATTTTCCATACTGAAGAAAAACTCTATAAACCATTCAGATAATGACCAAAGGAACAAGTAAAAATTTGTCAGCAATTTAAGTGTTTGCTCAGGGTTAATATCAGGAGCAGTAGAGGCTCTTTCATTTACATTGCAATGCTAATCCAGCTTTCCAGCCCATACCGTAATTATATGTTTTTTATAACTAAGTCTATTACATAATTGCATTTATATCATAAAGTTAAATCCAAAACAACTGTATTTAGCCTATAACAAGATGCAATTAACAATATAAATAGTCCTGCAGTTAAATGGGCAACAATTAGTTTCTCTATGAACAGACTTTTTTGGATACTGAGAAAATATAATTTTAAATGCATTATCATTTTATTGTTATGTCCTCAATTTTTGTGAGTTTTTAAAAGTATGTTAGTCGAGTATGGCAGAAATGGATGTGAATGTTAAATAAAGTCCTGTTCTCAGTGACAGTGCAGCAGCTCTTGGACTTGTGCTCCAGATGTTCTCTACTTGAAGCAGCTGTACTCTAATCCAGTGACAACAAAAAAATGTCCTCAGCTCCTTCACAGATCTTTTAGTCCACTGCTAATTCTCTGTTAAAGGTAGCAATACAGCTACTTCTCAGCATGCAATGATTTTCAGACCTATTTGAAGTAAATTGGTATTTACTTAAGGAAGATGAAATCTACTGGTAATTCATCTTCTGAGTGTAATTGGTAATCTGCTGCTATATCCCAGCTATGGAGTTAAAAAGCTTTAGTTGTTATTTTTTTATCTGCTACCCTCAGGAACCAAATTAGATGGCTAATAGACTGGTCAGAATAACAGAAAATTTGTTCGTAGTTGCTTAATCAAATTTAAAATCAACCTGTTTGAACCCAAATAAGCAATTTAGATGTTATTTAATTGTTACATTATTATCTAATTATATCTAAAAGCATAACCTCCTTATTTTTAGAGAGAGGAGTTATATAATAGATTCATTGTACAAATACTAGTTTATGAAACTATCTGAATGCCCAATTGTAATTTTTCTGGTGCAAGGCCTCTTATATTTAGAGTCAGATTCACTGTCATTAGCAAAAAATTAGAGATATTAAAGTCTGCTCGGGTTTTTATTGTTGCTTGGCAAATGCAAAACTGTTGTTAACGTCTGAAGTGGTAAAGACCTAATTCTGTTGAACTTGTGTTCTGAAAAAAATTAGTTTCTCTCTAATTGCTTTATTTTCAACTCAATATCTGCTTGCTAGGGTTAACACTTCTCTTTGTTTAATTCAGCTACCAAGAATACTTTCTCCTCAAGCTTTTTTAATCCTTTAGTCTTGAAATATAAATACAGTCACTGATAATGGGAAATGTAGATTTCCACCACTCATAGCAGCCAGACTGAAGCTCTTTGCTTGGCAAAGGGACCTTGAGTTAAGGGAATTGGTGTTAACAGTCAAACACCAACAGTTAAAAGCATTCTCATTAGGGGCTAAAAATGATTGACTGAGTGTTTACTGGAATGTGTGAAGGTTTATTAACATTGGCATGGGGATGGTCTTATTTGTCTAGACACTCAGAAGATCTGCTGTGTCTGGACTGTGATATGTGGGAACCTTTCCCCTTTGTAAACAGTATTTTGTTCTCAGTGATAGACGTGGTCCCAGTTACACTGCAGTATTGGCCTGGAGGTTCAATTGCCTTTAATAGAAACCTGCTAGTCAGAAATGAGTGTAAAACTATTTTTTTAAACCCCTTTGAGCTAGGGATCTGGAATGAGGTTTCAGAAATCTGCTGAAAAAACATTACCTTTCTGATAGTATAACTTCAGAATTTTTTATTTTATTTTTCTTTTCTACAAAGGATATCTGGGGCTACAATGTCTGGAAGAAAGGGGTGTAATACTTGAGGAAAGAACATTTCCTAAATTACTACATAACACTTTGTGTCCCAGGCACAGTTGTTTCTTCTCCACGATGTCATAAAGTGGTTAATAAATGCAGAATGAACAAAAAGTCCAGAACACATTGTTCTTTGCCATTCATCTTACTTGCTTTAAATTCTGCAGACATCCTCTTGATAGTTTTTATCAGCAAATGACTGCTTTCAAAACTTCTGTACACTAAATGACAGCAAATATATACTCTCACTCGCTACGAGGGTATTAATGCTGTTTCTCCGTTCTAAGTCAGGCAAAAACTGTAGCATAGGCTTAAGCCTGGCTTGCACACAGCTCAAGGGGGATATTTCAGTTATAAAGCAATGCAGCCATCATTCTGGGATGTGTGCTTCAAAATAAGTCACATTCTCAAATAATAGGGGCATGCCTGTTGCTTGCTCCACTTTGGAATCCACGTGGAGATATATAGCAATACCAGTATAACTATTTAAATATGCATAGAGCAGAAAAACAAGAAGCAATTTTCACGTGACAAATGGAACATTTTCATAACTGGGGAATAACCACCGCTTGTCTTACCTTTGCTGTACTCAGGTGGGATGAACAAGGAAACTTTCCCAGGTACCCTATTTTATCAATTTGAAAAAAACCAAGCAAACCCTGACAACACACACACAAATAACCCAACCCTTAGATGATTTTAAAGGTAAATTTTTAATTCCCAGAAACACTTCTGAAGCCCCTAGCTCAGGAAGGACTTAGACCTGTCGGAGCAAGTCCAGGGGAAGGCCATAAAAATGATAAGAGGAATGGAACAACTCTCCTATGAGGAAATGTGGAGAGAGTTGAGGTTGTTCAGACTATGGTGATTTCAGTTGATTTTGTTTGTTTCCTTTTGTTTCCAGAAGGTGTTTTTTTGTTGTTTGTTTGTTTGGTTTTTTTTAATGAAAATTAATATAGTTTTCTCTTAAATAGAAAATCAGGCTTTAGGAAATGGAGTGTTCTCTGCCTCCACTGAACTGGAACCCTTCACTCGCAGGAAACATTTTCAGTTGCCACATTTTAGTCAGCCCTACTCACAAGTTTTTCCTCCATACACAGACAGGAGAGGGGTCTTGTGCCTGTGAGAAACTTCAGCAACCTTTTGAGAAGCCTTACACCACAATGAATTTCTTTTGCTGTAACAAAAGATGCAAGTGTCAAGTGATTTTAAAAATGACCCCCTTGTTACCATCTCCATTCTTTGAATGAAAGCTTGTAACACATTGTGCTTTTGCAATTTTGCTGTCAAAATGGATGGTGTTTTATGACTAGTACACCTCATGGAAATAGATTGCACACCTCACTGTAGAAGCAGTTAGTCAACAAAATGCACTCTGGCACTTGGTGTAGAGATTGTAATTATTTGACTGGTGGCCAGCCTAGGTAGCTCTTGGGAGCCATAAATAGTATTTAAAGGTTTCTGTAAAAGCTTTTTAATTTGTTACATCAGAGTTCATTTACAT
Organism: Empidonax traillii; assembly: GCF_003031625.1. NCBI lineage: Eukaryota > Metazoa > Chordata > Aves > Passeriformes > Tyrannidae > Empidonax > Empidonax traillii. Next base: position 155,497 of record NW_020956033.1, read on the forward strand.
TGTACACCATATGTCATTGCAAAAGCACCCTCTCTTTGTAGAACATTATGCACAACACAATATGTTATAAACACAACTTTTTAATGGCCTTCAGAGTAGCTGTAGATAGCTCATCCAGGAGGCTGCTTAAAGATGGATCTGTTACGTGACTGGAAATCTGAGGTCACTTCATTTTAGCTAATGAAATGAGTAAAGATTCACTCTGCCTTTCAGATGAGAACATGGCCCACTAGCAGTTTAATCTCAATAATGTGAAGTCATTCATTACAGATTAATGCAGGAGTTGTTACTATAACTGAAGAATGCATTCTCTGGAAGCAGAGGAGAAGGACCTTGGTTTTGAAGGGAGGAAGTCTGGATGAACCTGAACCCAGTGCTGTGCAGCTGGTGTGAAACAAAACATGCAACTGCAGCAGTGTATTGAGGAGAGGTTATAGCACATGTAAGGTAATTAGCTGTTGTCCAAAATTATATGCGTGTACTCTGTGGTTTTATCACTTCAGTTCAAGCAGCTGAAATGGGGAGAAGGACAGAGAGAGACTACAAAAGAATGGAGTGCATGTTTTCAGGAGAAGATAAAAAGAGCTTAGCTGGCTTAGCAATTGAAGGCTGCAAATTGAAGGCTGAGAGAAGATAGGATTATTCTAAATAAATGCATCAGAGAGGATTAAGCATGAGGGAAGAAGACTTTATAAACTGGAGGACAATGATGGGGGGAAAAGAGAAGTAATCTACATTAGCAAACTTAACCCAGCAATTGAATGGTTATTAACCTTTACAGGAGTAATTTCCACTCACTCCTCCAAGATGCTGATTATGTGAATGAGATGGTAAATGAAAGATGTGCACTAACCTGATAAAAAAAAGGTAGCATAGTGACACTCAACACCTAAAACAACCAAGAAGCAGAAACTGCCCTTTATTTATACTCTGAACACAGGGGGGTTTTGCCTTCTTTTGCAGAGAAAGTATCAGTTCACCAAGAAACTCTGGACTACTTAGTGTCTCTCTTTCCCCCTCTTTCTTCCTCCTTATTTCTTTCTCTCTATTTCTCTATTCCCAGTTATTTCCAGCTTTTTCTAACTGATACAATGTATTTTTATGTATTGGTGAAGGGCCCAGGCTTGGTTGGGAGTTAGCATAATGCTATCAAGCATCCGTCTTTGCTGTTTCTATATTCTTGTGTTTGTCTCCATCTTTGTTAAATAACTCTTATTCCCAACTCCATTTTAAGAAGATTCGTAACTCTCTGAAGTACTGAGGGTAGAAAGAAACATTCTTCTTTTAAAGTCAATATTTTTTTTCCTAGAGTAATTCTGCTCTGGCCTTTGTTATAGACAGATTTATTGTGTTTGGCCCTGCCAAATAAGACATCAGAGGGATAAAAAAAGAAAATTATGTTCAGTTTATATGGAATCATATCCCTCCATGAGCTTCAGTGGTTTTGAGCTTATTGCCAATTAATTGCAATCAGACTCATGAAACTATGTGTTTCAGAGCGACTAAACAGCAGTTCCTGAAGTCAACCCACTCTGTAGGGATGGGTGTTCTGATCTCAATGCCTTTTTGTGGTTTAGCCTTCCTGTCACTAGTCAGCTTCAAGTTTAAGTGTTAGCTGCTTCTAATTCTTCTAAGAAATTATGAGAATATTGTTCTTATTTGTCCTCTGTGGCACCAGGCAGCATTTCCATGTGAATGTAACTGGATAACATCACTGGAGAAGCTCTTTCTGTGTCAGCAGTCGTACGAGGCTCCATGCTTGTATGTCTTGCCACCAAAACTTGCTAGCTCCTGAGGTGAGGAGATGCCCCAAAGACTTCTTCCTACCAGGGAAGTGCAACAGGGGCCAGAGAAGTGTGGTATCTGCAGCCACAGAAGCACTGCTCCAGAAAATAGAGGGGGAATGTGCAGACTTGAGATAGTAAACATCCTAAAGGACCCATGTTTGCTACTGTACAGTCTCCTACATTTCTTAAACCTTCCTGTTAGAGGGACAGCTTTTCTGCCTTTCCAGAGGCAGTGTGAGGAGGAGGCAGCAAAGCAAAGTGTTTTTTTTCCATCAGCCTTAGTGTCTTCCTACAGCTAGAGGTGAATCTGCACATGGTTGATCCTCTGTCGAAGACTGCACGATACATTCATTGGTTTGGGTATTTGAAAACACTTTTACCAGGTGGTAGAATGATTATTTGTACCATAATACCTTCCATGAACTGACTGTACCTTCAAAGGCAGAAGTGGCTACGATCACCCTGATATGCTAACCAACTTCTACTTGTAAAACTTCCCTCCCTGTAGAAAAGACTTTTGTTGAAATGCATCTACTCCCTCTAGGGATGTGTGGCTCTCTTCTTCCAAGGCAGGGAAATAATTAACTGCCATGATCTCTCAACCACGCTGTGCTTCTCACAACACTTTGAAGGAGCTCGTTAGATGCACATAACTTACCGTGTTCATCCCATGTTAAACCCATCAATTGCTAAATCCACCTTTTCAAGCTGGAGACAGAGCTAGAGGAGCAAGTCAGTCATGTGGAGCAGGTGTGGCTTGCTGATTTCATTAATTTAGTTAATTACTGCTCTTCTTCAACAGCATCAATCTTTAGTGTGTCTTATGCAGTAAGTCCCTGGTTTATAAATCCAATTGCTGTGGCTGCTTGATGATCAGTTTTGAAAATTCTGTGCTTTCCCTTATGCATGGTGACTCTGTCTGACTGCCCACTCAGCCAATCAAGTCCAATTTCTATTATAATGAGCTTTTGGAGATGTGATGAAGTTTGAATGCCAAGGGCTGGCAAGGAATTATGGTATTTCCCAACTTTGCTCTGTGATTCTTTCCTCCTCCAAAGCCCTCACTGCTGCTGTTCTAAACAGATTTTGATTGTATAAGGAGAGAACATGCAATTAGTAAAAGTAAATAAAGAATTACTGAAGGAATATGAATGTTAGGCTGGTTAACAGTGGTGAAAAGAGAATGTTGTGATCTGACTTGGAAAAACAGGAAAGACGTATTCAAGAACTTAGTGCATTTAGATCAGGTTTGCAGATAATCAATAGCTACTTCTGCTTTCAAACAGGGCTCAGGATCACCTTTGTACCTTGGTTTCTCTAACCACTTGGTCAGTCCTCAAAATTCACTGTCATGGAGGCTTTTCATAGTTTCCCCTGCACACACACACACAAATATTGAAGTCCTGAAACACTATGCTTAACCAAAATTTTTACATGTGTAAATTAGAATTCTGAAAGGGAAATGCCATAGGATCACCAGCTGAAATGTAGCTGTTAAAATCAAAGTATGTGTGTCTGTGTAACCTAAATGTGTGTGTGTCTAAAACATTGAATAATCTATAGGGAAAATATGAATTTATATTAAATTTCCTTCTTTTTTTTGCCTTGAAACTCCAGATCTCTGCACAAATATGTTCATTATAGCAAGTTTATAATTTTTTCCTGTCAGTGTTAATTTTGGGCTTTTTTTCTTAGCCTTTTTGTATTGTTTGCAAATCTCCTTTTGTGGCTTTTAGCACATTTTCAGAGATATGCCTACATTATCTGTGTGTTTGGAATCAGGCAAATCTGTTGCATGAATATAAGTTTGTTCTGAGAGATTTCAAAATAGTAAGAAGAAGAAGAAGAAAAGCCAATAGATATATGGAACATTGTAGCTTAATGAACTCTCTCACTCTCATTATTGTTTTACCTTTTCTAGGATTATTGTCATATTACAGCAGTGAGACAACCATTCCAGAATTCAGCCTTTATTTTTGTTCTGTTTAAAGGTGAATCTTATAATATCTCTGAAAACACACAGATGTAATCAGAGGAGCTTTAATCTGATAAACCAAGTAATAGACCTAGGAACATTTGGATTGATTAGCTCTTCCCAAAATAAATAAATGACAAGGATTTAGCTGTCAGCTGTCTATGGTAAGTATCAAGTTTCCAAGTGGGTAATTTTAGAGGTAAGCACAATGTTCAGAACTCTGCCGACACACTTACCTCAAAAAGTGCTCCTTCTCAATTTCCGCAGATCAAATTCTATACACACCCAAACCACCTGCAGTGGTCCCTTTGCAGGGTTGTGAATTGTGCCTTACGAGGCCACAGGAAAACTTTGGTGCCTCCAGTGGCTCTGTGTGCCATGGGGGTCTGATCCAGCACTGGGGCACAGCATGAACTGGAGCCCTATCGTGGGAAACAACAAATCCGCTCGGATGCTCGATCAGCTAATGTTCAGCACAGGGGTGATTACACAAATGGAGGGCCAAGGCCTTTTGCAGGCAACATGACAGGAAGTGGGATAATGTAATGTGGCAGATGCTGCATGGAGGGGAATTGGGGGTCATTTTGTATGCCCATGTATAATGCAACCTTATGCTGTAATTAAGACGCTGGATAGAAGCTGCTGAGAAGGATTAGCTACTGATCCATACATTTTATGTTTCTGTTCATTTAAGATAAAGCCTCATGCTAGAGTGATTTTATTTTTTTTTTAATATTAAGCCCTCTTTAAAGCTTTAATATCCTTCATTTTCTATTTAGATGTCTATTTTTTCCATGTCTTTATCTCTGTTTAGGTAAAAAGAAGGATTTCTAAAGGGTGGCCTGTCTTTAGAAGTTGGCCTATAAAGCAGGACAGAGATCTATTGAATTGAACCATAATTCCCATGATTCATGGCAGCACTATATCCAAGGGGAAGTATGTTTCCCATTTTCAGGGTGAAGTGGAATAGTCTCACTTTTCAAGTATATGAAGGTGATTCTCTGTGCTTTCTTTTTAAATAATGAAGTTTCCCATAAAAACTGGGCACTCCTGCTGAAATAACCTTTTCTCAAGAAACATGATTTTCTATCAGTAGCCAGCTATGACTGAAAAATGTCCTTCTACTCAAATTCTGGACAGAAAAATGGGGAGATGTGAAACTATTCTGTAGAAGGAAGTTCTGGACTGAAGGCCAGGGTGGACATGAACTTTTTGAACCCCTCTTACAAGTCAGCTTTGATAGAAGACAGAGAGGGGACAGGCAGAATCAGATTAATTTCTATCATTGATTATTTCAAATCTTCAGGCTGGTGCTTAGGAAGAAAAGATTGGTGCAACTATCCATTTCAAGAGTGTGCCAGAGAAAATGAGATGATCAGTTAGTATCAAAGGTAGACTTTTCATCTGAAATGGAAAGGGGAAAAAACATGAAGGTTTGAAATCCTGTGAGCAGATCCCTTAGAGTTTAGGGTGTGTTTGAAATGATCCTAGGCTTTTTCTAGCCAAGGAATAATAATCCTGCTTCTCTCTCTTTGCATTTCTCCTTCTTCTCTCTTTGCTTTCTTGTGCTGCTTTCTTGCTCTCACCTAATCTTCCAGTTGATTTGCAAGCCAGAATGTTCAACTTTATCAATTTTATACCTGTTTGAACCTTTGAAGTTTCCATGGTGCTTCAGTACAGCTGAAGGTCTTTGAAGACCATCTCTGTCAAGATTTGAGAGGGGTTTTTTAGGACATTTATCCTGGAAATTATCCTCTTCCTTCTTTCAAAAAAGATGGGAAAAGAAGGGGAAAAAACAACCAACCAACCAAAACAAAACAAAAAAACTCAACCAACCAAAAACTGTTTCAATCAATTCTTGAAAGCTACATCATATCACTGCCAAGTTCAGACAATTTCTGCTTTCCCCTGGTGTGTAGGACCAGAGGCCAACCTGCCCCATAGATGAAAACTAAATATAGTAACCCTAGCTCGTGGGTAATTTGCCTGTAAGGGAGTGAAAGGTTTTCCAATATTGTTGTATCTGTTTCCTTGCAGAGGTTTTATAGCTATGGTTAGGCAAATTCACCATCTGGGGAAGAGTCCTTCTTGTCGTTCAGCTGAAACAAGGCTTACAAATACAAACATACCACAAGATTCTTCCCCTGAGAAAAGCAGATCTGAAAAATAATCTGACCTGCAATATAATTTCACCAAGAACAGGCAAAACTCACTTGAGGCATGTTTGCAGGTATAAAATGCAAGACTTCTGAAAGTATTTCTTTAAAAAATAAAAAAATAACTGTTGAATGCCTTTCTATCTCATTGTGCCTCCAGTTGAGAAAACAGATCATCATTCATATTTATGAGTAATTTGTATCAATTCATAATTATCTTCTGTAAAATTAATTCTCTCAGTGCGTAAGTAAAGTAAAATATTCAAAAGGCAAAATGAAAAGACCATAGTAAAAACATTTGTCCCTCATCCCAAACTGCAGGGCCTCGTCTAACCTGGAGTCTTGAGCTGTAAAACCAATGACTGGTTTTCATGTAGGCAAAAGTTTAAGGTTCAGTTGTTTCCAATGTAAGCATTTTTTCCAGTCCTGGATCCTTTTAAAATTTGGAATACAGATTTCTCTGTGTGTTCTGGGGAGTGCCTTTGCTCGGGCATGTGGACTAAGAGTTTCTGGCACCTGAGGAAAAGTCAATTTTAAGAATAAGCAAGCAGCAGGTACACTTAAACTTTTGCATCAGCTCTTCCCCTCTTTGCTTCGCCTACTTAAGTGCTGCCATGATAACTGTTTCCAAACGCTACTGCTATTAATAGTGTTTTCCAACAGAATAACTCATTTCCCCACCCTAGTCATTATGGGCAGTCAGTGACCTTTAACAGATGAAGGCTTGAGGCAGTGCTGAGCGAACCTGCTCCTTGCAATCAAAGCAAACTCAGAATATTAATAGCATTAAGCTTTAACCATTGCCTTTATTTGCAAATTTACATTTGTTTGGTTGGTTTTGGTTTTTTTACTAATAAACTCAATGGCAACACTGAGAGAAAAGGTGCCATTTTGAGCTATTAACAGTTCTTTTTGCTTTTTAACTCTTCACTTGAATCCCAAGGGATGCAGGAGAAGGTCTGCTAATTGTTGTTTATTTTTTTAAAATTAGTTTTGTCTCACATCTATCTAAGTCATGGAGCTGGCCTTGAAGAGAAGGGTAATTATATCAGACTTGGCATTTTGGTGATATGCAGTGTGTGTTGTGCAGGCTATGAAAATGGATGTCTTCTAGTGTGGTGTCTGTACCATAGGGTATGCAAGTATGTGAATTTATGAATACAGTCGAGCTGGGAAAAATGGCCATCAACAGTCAAAATGTGCCAAGGTGTTCCACTGGAGAATGTCTCTAGGCAGGGGGGGAATTCACAGCATTCTTTTGAGGTAGAAATAAAAGTCTGTCCTACAATTCGTGGCAATAGCAAAAAGGGGGCTGCACAGGGAGTGGAGAAAATCCTTCAGCAATGACTTTGTTTGGATGACTTATTATCTCCATTTTTAGATTTTTTTTTACATACACCTTAAAATGTCTCAACATGTGAAAACACACAACTGAAGGCAGACAACCCCAAAATGAAAGTCCTTAAAATCCATATGGACCAGAGATAAGTTGAGGTGACTTGAATTCTTCTAGTTGATTTAGTGGCTAACTGGGAATGGAAGCGGACATTCCCAATTTTCAGCAAAATGACACTAAGTAGAAGTCTATCTGCCAAGGTGGTTTTGCAGCCAGGACAGAGGAAACATTTGCAGAGGCCTCTGTATTTTTTGAGAATCAGTTTAATGCACTGAGGTGGCCATTGCCTGAGCTCTTCAAGATTTTTCCAAACATCTAAAATTATTTTAAAACTGTTGCAGCTATGAAATTGAGCCAATATTTCAGGCACTCTACTCCTAGCCCATTGCATGCCAATGTAACCTGCTTAATATTTTTCTTCTGGGAGCTGCCTTTCCTTTCAGCTGGTCAAACAAGGTGTCTGTCCACAACCATGATTTGACTGTCTACTCTTGAGTGTATTTGATCTGGTTTGGGGAGCTTCATGTTTTCTTATTCCCCCTTTGATAGGAGTATGATGCATGCAATGTGACATACCCAAATCATTTTTATTACCAGGCAATTTAAGGAAAAAAATGCAATAACTATTTAAACAGTTCCTAAATTTAATTGTACAAAATAAGAGGCAAATGTTTTATAAGCACCTAAACAGTAGCTTAGCTCCAGGAGGCTCACTGTGTGGGTCAGTCATTAAAAAAGTTAACAAGATATTTATATCATTGTCTGTTTTCCTTTATATAGTCTACAAAGAGCAGGCTCTTGTTATGGGGACAAAACTGTTTCTCATATGTACCTATTTTTCTCTGAGATTTCTTTCAAATAAAATTTCCTCTTCTCTGCTTAGGGATGTATAATAGAGTTGATGATGTACTGGATTAAAAACATCAACTGTCTTATTTCCCTAGCAGGATAATGTTTACCAGTATCTATATGCTACTGTTGTCTCTTGTGTGTTGACAGATAGTAAAGAATTTCCTGAATGCAAATGCAAAGCTTAAGGACTGATGTTGTAGTTACGTGGACTATAAATGGGTAACTATCCACCACAAATGCAATGCTGGATATATACTATGTTAGTGGAGCTTAGAGCTCCAGTAGCTAGGCAGGCTTTCAGAAGAAAATACAGTAAGGACATTTTGGTTAATTAAATCTATCAATGAATCTGGATGTGTTTTGACAACTTTTGTCTGGAAAGGTTTCTCTCAGCTCCAGGATGGGAAGAGTATTTTGAAAAGGAATAAAGTTAGGTAGAAACACATTGGTGATTTTTCTCACCAGCTTTGTAGGAGCACTAGGTTTTATATCCTACTATGCCACTGTGACATGTATCTTACACTTTTGGATATTCCAGACCAATTCTACTGCAAATATTCTAACTCTCTGAATAAGTAGGTATTCAATGGAGGAGAGAAAAAAAAATGCAGTGACTGGACATGTCCTCCCTGTCTTCATATGAAAGACAAAACCAACAACAATAAAATCTTTTCAAAGGAGAAGGCATTCAGACACCCCAGCTTTGATCATCTGATGAAAATACATTTGTCCTTGCAGATTGAGAGGTACCTCCAGAAACATATTCAGAGTACAAGCCTGAGTTGTTTCCTGAACTCCCTGGCTGCTGGTCGTGCCTCTATCTCCAGGGACTAAAGGCAGCTTTGATTAACCTGCTCATTTAAGTTCCTAAAATCATATGGGTTCAATCTTCTTTTTACACAGCACCTACTGTGGGAGAGCACAAGGCTCAGAACTACAGAAAGAATTCAATATCCAACTTTCCTGTTTAAAGAGAGAAGCTCATTGATATCAGTTGGAGCAGGGCACATATCTATCACTGGATCTGCAAATTTGCTGGGTAGTGTTAACATCAAAGTGAATTGCAATCTCATGTCTCCTTAGATTTTTATTAATCTATGAACTGTCTTCATCATGTGAATGTAAGCTCATTGTAGAAATATAGGGTCCTAATTATTTCTTTTTCTCATTTAGGCTATCCATTTTTTTCTGACAGGTATCTCTTAGGTGCTGCTGTAGTTTGCTATCCCTCGTCTTTGTTAGCATTATGTTTGTCTGTGTGTAATCTGGTCTTCTTCACGACTCTCTTCCTTGAGTAATAACTGTTTGCGAATCCACAAGCCAGCAGGGCTTTTCCTTCCTCACAGAGTCTTGTACATGTCAGTCCACTGCCAATGCACCTGCAATTATCCATTGCTGATGCACAAGCAGAGAAAAACTGTCTGGGATTATTAGCTCAGGCATTGCTTCCCCTCCTACATTAATTCAGATGTAGGTGTTGTGTTGAAAGCCCTGAAGCTGTGCTGACAATCTTTGTTTTGTGAAATAATTAATTTGAATGCTTTGTGTTGCTGGTTTTTCAGGGATGGTGGTGATATCAGCTACCAGCTTAGGTAAGTAAATTTCTGCCTTCTCTCCAGAAATACTGAATTCTTAAGAAGTGAATAGGGATACTCTTATTATTTACAACAAGAAAAGAAGTTACAGAGACTCAGACTTTCTTATACTTGTCCCCAGCAAACACCTCAATGAAGCAAGAAAAGGTCCTGTTTCCAAAATAATGGGTTTCCCTATAAAATATATTTGTTTCTAATGGAAGGTGAGGAACGGATTTAATACACAAGGGAAGACGTGTGCTTTTAAAATAATATTTTGAGAAAGTGCCCTGTAAAGTAAAACTTGCATATGTTTTATTTTGTAAAAAAAGGGAATATTGGATTTTTGTGTCAACTTCATGTGCACATGCACAAAAATGTACATGTGTATAATCATGTAAGCATTTTACACAGAAAGGTTGTTCTATATAACATGAGAAAATATTTTGGAAATTGCAAAAATAAAATGTTGATACTTTTTTTTTTTTTCCAGGGTTGCTATAAAATTAGTTCTAAAACATTTTTTCAGGTGAAGCTGAGTGTTTTTGTTATGGAAAAAGTTAAGCAGTTATGGAACTTTCTGTCTTATACCCTAACTTGTAGAAAGTTGTCTAAACAAGGGGAATAATATGTCCAAAGTAAGACTAGAAACTTTTGGGTAATGTAGAAAGTATGTTAAGATATTGTGAATTTTAGATTGTAACCTTTGTAATCAGAAAGCTCTTTCAGAAAGCATGTGCTAAGCTGTTTATCTGCCTGGTAGAAAATTTCCTAATATTTTACCTTTCTGTTTTAGACTTCTTCAAACTAAAATTCTGTAGATACACTCATGGGAGGTGTGGGGCAGTCCAAATCCCAGGCTCAAATTTGGCAGATGGTTTAGAAAAAAATGACCTTGGACTAAGAACTGAGAATGCTGAAAATATTGTGATTTCAGTGAAAGTCATCCCTAGTTCTTCTTTGACGTCACCATTCAGAATTCTGTCTCTTCTTTTGACCTTTTTGATGCTCAGAGTTGAGAATCTGCCGAATTACCAATTTGGTTAAAACCTCCTGCTAAGGTAGCTGTTAATTTTGACTAGTAGATGCAACCATAAATCACTAGCAGAAAATCAGACTGCATCAGCATCTGTCATTACTCCTACTACATCAGTGAATTAGCAGCCATCTCCCCTTCCATAGTCAGATCAATCTCACTGTTAGGAATTTCCCATTATACTGTTCCATGGCAACCATCTCTATCTCTTATATCCCGCAGAAACCAGCTCTTGCCTTATCTTCATGCTAACTTCCAAATGTTTGGCATTCCAAAATCTCAGGGGCAATCTGCCCAGAACACAGAGGGACACCACCAGCACCTGGCCTGCTTTTTGGTTGTCCAGGCAATCAGCACTGGCTTGCCTCACCGCACGCCAGTTGGTTTGGAAAGGAGGGAGACAGTCTTTCCTCCCAGGCAATCAGCATTGCTAAAGCCATCATGGGCAGATGGGTAGTGAGTCTGAGACTGTCCTATCCATTCCCATTCTCAGAACATTTATGAGATTGTGGCCATATCACATCTGGCCTCTTAGGGAGTATGCAATAAACTAAACCATTTCCCTTGTAGATGACAAGTGGGATTTGGGGAGACTGATGAATATCACTAAGACCTCTCCTCCTGAATATCTGTACATCTTATTGATGTTGGAGCCAAAGCTAATATAGTTTGAAGCAGAGGAAAGGCTGTTTACCACATTAAAGAAGCACAGTTGAGGGACCAAGATATTTTCACTTCACACAAATTAACAAAAAAAAGATTGCATTCTCTAAGCCTCACCAATAGTGAGAGTTGAACAGTCTCTTGACAGAGTTCAAGGATGATAGAAAATGCTCAGATATCCTTGGGTTGCTGTCAAGATAAAGAGACACAGAAGGGAGGAGGTAACGGATGGCATATCCATTTGATCAGCAAGAAGAGAGGCTCTCCAAAATCATGTGTCCTCAGTCTGTATGGATTGATGCTGATGGGAGCAAGTGAACAACTAAAAGCAACTACCTTGTGCAGCATCAAGTTATCAGTGCATGTTTACATGGTATGAAAATATATTTATATCAGGGGCTTGGACTCTGTACATGTCAGTGGAATAGGTCACACACGTGCTCAGAAATCTTATGCCATAGGTACAGGGACTCTGGATCCTCTGTTTTGACATGTCTGCACCATCAAACTAATGCACGGCTAAGGTGACAAGGCACTGCAGCTGTACTTCTTCCCTGCTGGCTTTTGCTCCTCTGCATCTACAGTTTGACCATCTGGAATGCAATCTCTTTCCAAGAATTGAGTCACACTATGTAACTGGGTTGTAGCTGCCACTTTTGCAGCCCCAAGAATCCCAACCTGCTTGAGGCCTTATGATTCAAACGGTAAAGGAGGTTATTAAGTCAATTGCTCCTCTATTCTCACTGAAATCCAAAGCACAACACTTCACCCCACTGGAAGATGGTAGGTTGTTGCAGACTCAGTGAAATAAACATTCGTGTCCACGAGCTACATAACACCTGGGGTTCCTTAGGTCTGCTGCTGGTCTGCTTGGCTTTTGCAGGAAAGGATGAAAGGCATGAACTCTGCTCCTCCTGAGACAGAAAAAGAAATGATTTTTTCATAGGCCTGGGAGCAATTTTTGTTTTATTTTCACACTGAATCCAGCTGGGATCTGCAGAAGCAATTCCTTCTCACCTCCCACCCAAAGGCTGGAGCTCAGAGCTAATGTCTGCTTTAGCTGAGACTTGCAGCCTTGCCCTCAAAAAATATAGTTGAAGTTCAAAATGCATTTGCTCCTCTGTAGTCTGCTGGAATGGCAGTATTCCAACTCAGAAAACTGCCTGCAGCTTTAGAGAAAGTATAATGCTGAATGAAATGAGTTTTAAATGGGAGAAAGGTGGTATTGATGGAGTATCTCCTATTATGCATCCACTATGGGATTGGCATCTCCATGACTTGGTGATTAAGAGCATCTGGACAAGCTATATTGAGATTATATAAAACTAGATCTGAAATTGAAGAAATTCTGTTTGCATATATATGTTCTCCTATTAGATGAATGCTTTTGCCAAGATAAAAAAAGCAGTATGAAGTTTGAAGGGAAGGTTGACATGTAAGGAAGAAGATACATCTCTTGTTTACATAGTGCAGTGTCTTGTCAATTAATATTGCTGTAATTAAATTCACAGCAAATGGACCTTGGTTCTCAACTACTGCAACAGTTTTTGAAGTTTTAGCAGTTTAGTTCTATCTTAGCAAATGCAGGCTCAAACCATGTGAATCGTCTCTGAGTTTTTAAGAAGCAACTTTATTTAAAAAAATGAAAGGTAAATTACTTCAGATGGCAAACTGCATCAGGAGAGCTAAATAAGGAAAAAATATTGTTACAGTGACAGTAATATTAGCTGCCACAAACAAAATCAGTCAATAAAAGCACTTTGGAAAGTTAAAAAGCCAAATGAATGAATAAGCCTCTTCCCAAATTCAATATTCTGTTGTATAAAATATTAGTACTCAGACTAAAATCACCTCCTGAGTATAGTATTTTTTTCTGTTTTATCAGCAATCTTTCTCTTCCACCTAGTAAATTCATTTATTTGTTCAAAACTGCAGTGTGTTGCCAGCACTTTCTAACGTACCTATATAATATAATGCACCTTTCATCCACCCTAAACCTCTCAATCCACAGGTTATTGATTTAGCCATGCTGCTGTAAAGAAAAACAGCCACATTCTCTGCCTTTCTCTGGCTCAAGTGACCAAAACTTCTCTTGCTTGATGAAATCTACCTCTTATAACGAGGGCACTGGGGGACTGTATTTGCACAAGGACAAGCATGGGGTCTGTGTTGAGAATCACTTGCTCACCGTTCCAGTGGCTCATAAGAACAAGGAGACAAGTAGACCCAGGGAAGAGCTCTTCACCAGCAAATCTATCCCAATTCCCTTTTTTCTAAGCAGCTGAGGTAATGAAAAAAACTCTGTTGGCTAATAGTCAGCAATATGGGTAATGAAAACCACCCAGGGTCTGGAATGCTTACATTTGGGTTTGGGTCCTTCTGAGTTTCTCTTAAGAACATAGAAATTCTTCCTCCCCAGACTATCAGTGCTGTGAGGAGCTAACACTCCCTACATGAAATGCAGATTTTCTATCATAACGATTTGGAGTGAGGTGTGTGAGCCCTCACGTTGCCAATAGCACTGTCTGGGACTGCAAGTCAGACAGTTCATCTGCTTTCCTGAGTAAAGGCTCATACCTTTCATTACCCTTAACTCCTGGTCTGCAGGAGGCTGTGAAGTCTGTATTTTCATGCACTTTTGGATGTACTTGGATCAACAAGGCTTACCCCACGCTTTTGTCTACAAGAAACACTTGACTTTTTAGCAGTGTTTGACCTAACTGATTGAAAAATTTTGACCCTGCCTTCTAGGTAAGAAACCAGGTCAGTTATTCAGGCTTCCTCCACCTCCATGGAGGCTTTCTGAGACTCTTTGTCAGAAGGTAAATTCAAAGAGGATGTCCAAATCTCAGTAACAGATCTTGTGGATGCTTCTGAGGGGCATTTTCCTCCTGTGAGCCCAAAACTCCTTCCTGAGTCATCCAGATGACCTCTGCTGCTACATACAGATTTCAGTGCAAAGCCTATGATTTACAAACTCTCTGATAGTCACTTAAAATGGTCACAAATGAACAGCAAGAAGAGCACAACGCCTCCTAGTTGGCGGCTGCAGCTGAGATTTGTCTTTTCCAGGGCCAAACAAATAACCCAGATGTTTAAGAAATACTTGCAAATGTCCTGGGGTCAGGAAGGAAGACCAGGAAGAGGCCACAGCATTTTGCTTTTCCTGGTCCCCTAGCACATACCAAATGCCTTGATGCCTGGGTCCTTCACAGACAAGGAGGCTTGTTAAGTTCCCTATATTTATGACTTTGTCTCCATTCCTGTCTCCAGTGCCACATCAGCCCATTCCTGAAGAAATCCAACAAACAAAGAAGAACTGTTTGCAGTTCACTTCTACCTACCACATAATACTAAATTTGATGGGTGTTTTTTTTTGTTTATTTTCCCTGACAAGGACATCTGTTTACTAGAACTCATCTCCAATGTTAGTGAACATCAAAAGGGATGTCTGTGAGACTGCAGCTGGATTCAGATGGTACAAAGCCCTTCAAGTGACTGTTTAAATCTCTTTTTCTCTTCTGCATCCCCAGTCTCCAAATAGAGATGGGCTAATTTTGAATGCATCTCCAGCTTTTGCCAATTTATTTAATGTGTCTGTCCTAACTTGTGCTTCCAGGATCACCTTTGGGGTGAAATGTAGCATTTATTGATTAAAAAAACAAACAAACAAAATCCAAATAAACATCAGAAAAGCATATCTACCCTAAAATATATGCATATGTTTTTTTACTTCATTGAAAGTAGGTGTCTGGTGAGGTGGGGAGAAGTGAGCAAATTGGGGAACGCTCTTCTTTATTATTCCTCTTCCCCTAATATCAACAAGCATACACCTAATCTCAGGAAGATCTGATTTAGGAGTATTGTGCATTCATATTGTATGCCTATATGACTGTTTATTTCGTTGTGAATTGATTGATTAGGAAATAAGTGCTTTTCAAGTTGTCAGTATAAATAATGAAACTTTATTAGTGATATATGTGACACACTTAACAATGCTAATTTTCTGTACTGCTCTGTGTAATTCACTTGCCTTTTTCAGTAGGCTGTAAACAATAGAAGGTTTGAGGGAAATCGCTAATTTGCTGGTTTTTTAAAAGGCAATGGAAAGGAATCCAAAATTTAGGAATATTTCCAGAGTGCCATCTAGTGGGAAAAGAAGTGAAACCACAAGAAAATTGAACACAGTTTTCGAGAGTTATGTCTTAATACACAGAACTACCTCTTCATTTTCCTCTACAGGTAAACACAGGCAGCCACTAATGGATTTTACTGTTTATTGATAATTGGAAAAATTTATTTGTTCCATTTTTTATTTATATTAAATATATATATTTATTTGGTAGAAATAACTAAAATTAATGCCGTCTCTACTTTTAGCTTTTTGAAAAAATAGCAAATATCTGGCCTAAGCCCAGACCTAAGATCTGGTTTAATCAACTCATGTTCTCATACCTCAAAAGTTTTGTCATTAAATCTTGATTTCATTTTCACTCTATTATTTAAATTACAGAACTTTGCATTTGAAATGGTGATATATGGAAATTGAAAACCACAGCTGTGAAAAAGCCTTTAAAAGAAAAGTACTTCAAAAACTGTGTTACTACCTTGTTGCTTCCAGGTATGGTTTTATCAGGGGTGGTGCTTGGTCCTCCTTAGCAAAACCATAGTACCAGTGATCATGGGCTTGCGGCAGACTCACTGATACCATTAAAACAGGTTTCTATAACCACTTAACATCTCAATATATAGGAAATTTGGGGGGGCGTAAAAAAAAAATCCCAACTTTTCTGTCTCTGCTAATTTTGTAAGTGCGGTCACAGATTTAATGAGGGAAATACCAGGAACTCACTGATTTTTTCTTACTTGAAAAAGCCTGGGAGGTGAGCAGGACTTGTTTGGGGCAGGCTGGCATTGCCAGAGGGCAGGGGGAGTGGGCAGACCAGTCTGTGCATGCAAGTATTTTGGTATCTGTCTACCTGTCCCCGGGGGGTAGATTGAGTGCAGCATTTTGTAACCCAGACAGTCCTTTGTTGTTATTTTTGTGAGATCATTTTGCAAATAAGCCCTACAAATTTGGAAGCCTGTATAAGCCTGGGACTGCAGCCATTACTGCCTTTAGTGCTGAAGGTATCAAGCAGGGCTATCACTGGACAGTGCTGAAGATGCCTTTCTGAGGAGGGATCACATCCAGACAGGTATGTACATCTTTTCTATCACAGCTGCCTCCTAGAAGGGAAGTTTGGGGATCTTAAAATATCAATTTATGCTCTTACAGTTTATTTTAGGCATAACTCCTGTCAAAGAATGCTGGTGCTGTGTTGGGAGTGTCCCCTATGTTCATTAGTTTGGTAAAGTTTTACAACAATATCAACTCCTAGAAGTGTACCAGATATATCTGTGGTAGATATTTCTATCTTGCCAATCAAGAATGCGAAAATCAGGTCTGCTTCACTTCATTTATACCTTCTTCTTATTTAATGTTCCTCAAATTTCTCTTCAACCTGTGGCATGTTGCAGGGAACTACTTATGTCAGAGAAGAGCCGTTGTTACTTTTGCAATGACTGGCCTTGGGATTTAGAAATGTTTGCAGAAAGCATGACATCTGTCTGGGTTTTGAGCCTTTGAAAGAGAGAGATCTTTTATCTATGGTGAAAGTAATATTTGCATTATGGAGGCTAAATGTAGTGTATTGTTTTATGTCCATTTGGTATACAACATTGGTAATTTTATTGATCTCAAGAAGAGATAAGAGAGGGAAATGACAAGAAGACTGATGAGAAAAGAAATGTGGAACTGAGGCAGGAAGATTTTTTTTATTCCTTTTGAATATTGCATAAGCTATGAAGGAGAAGACTCTTATGACACTACTAGTGAGCAATTAGCAGGGAAAAGGAATAGAGAGGATATGGTGTGCAAAGTACTGCTTCCTGCCTAGTTTACCTCAAGCTCTGCTTTTGCCTTTTTTAAAACAAACTGCAAAATTAGGTAGAGATGACCCTTGCAGTTGGTGAGTTTGAAAAGCCAGAGGGAGAAGAATTTGACAACAAAAATCTTTAACGGCAACAGGGAGAGTCCTCTTTCCAAATGTGCTCTAAGCTCCTGATGGCAATAGGGATAGAGAAATAGGGGTGGGATGGGAAGGAGCAGAGAGGAGGTACTTTGATACTAGGGAAAGTGTGTTTTCAAATGAGGACAGAAAGGTAGATTGAGTGTTATCTGCTGTAGAGCATATTATCAGTTTTACAGCTTGGTACTTCCCTAGGGTTTCACAGAATCTTCACAGGATATTCTGAGATGGAAGGGACCCACAAGGATCAAATCCAACTCTTGAGTGAATAGCCCATATAAGGATCAATCCACAACCTCGACTTTACTAGCAATTGCCTTAACCAACTGAGCTAATTAAGAACTCTCCAATTCTTCTGAGAAGAACAGATTATTTACCTGTTTGGAGGTGTTGTGAAGGAGGCATTTTCCTCTGTTGGTATTGTTTTCTGCAAGAGGAGCTCTAGCACAATTACTCTGAATTTTTATGGTACTGTATGGAGTGGGTTTTACATGTGTGTATGACTGAAACCTGGAAGGAAAGAAAGAGTTTGGAATGGCAGCCATGAATGGTGCAGGCCTGTATCCGTGAGATACAACTGAGGGGTTCAGATAAGCAATAAGAATCACAATCTTCTGAGAGTCACAGTTTGGAAGCTCCCTCCCTGATGGATGTGCCTGCGCTCAAACCACTGCAGATGGGCACTATAAATAACTTCCACGTCACAAGCACAGCTCTTGGAGGCAGTGATATCAGTAAAGTTGCTCTTTTCCTGCATTTCTATTTCACTTCTGCTTTCCCCACTGAGGTTGATTCATTTGCTGCAGTTTCAGACAGATGCATTAGATCCTTTGAGGTTGAGGTTTGAAGGCTTGTTAGAGTAACGTTTCCAGTTTTCACTCTTATTGCCAAATCACTCCTACTCGGATCTTGCCGTGTTCTTGAAGGAGTTGTGAAGGCTGACAGTCAGTAGTCTTGTAGAAGTAGGAACTCCAACTTTATGCCCCTGAAAAAAAGAAGAGAAACTTATAGTTTTGGCTTAGTGATAAACTCCAACTCTGGAAGATCCTCTGGTATTTGACTAAAAGTATTTGATGGTTTTTTCCCATGGAAAGAAAATGTCCTAATTCATGTCTGGAGATGCCTAAAGTTGATTAGTTGTGTATATTTTTATTCCCTCTGAGCCTAGTTTTATTTCACTCATGGGAACCATTTATACAAGCAGAAGAGCATGTATGCTCTTGAATTATTTTTGTTTAGCTAATATATAAAAAATAGTTCTGTGACTGTTTAAAATATGTGACCTGCACAAAATGCATATGTAAATGCATCATGAAAAAAGAGATTTTTGTGCCACTTTTGCATCTTAAACTAACCGAGGAGGATAGAAGACACTTTCTACTGCATTAGGTGTCCTTGTTGTCCCCTTCACCTTGTTGGTCAGTGCAGATGGGTGTCAAGACTGGGAGTTTACTTGGACCTCTCAACAGGTTGCTTCTGGGGTTTTCTAACATTCTGTTCTCATCAGCTTTTAACAGTTTTTTCTTGTTAATATTGAAATGGTCAACATTATATTTGAGAATCTCTTACTGACTGGAATTCTTCATAGTCATCCTTAAAGAGTGATGAGTTCAGATCAAAATACTGTGAAGTTAATGAAAGTCTTTGCATTGATTTTCTCACTTTTGCAGTGTTTGTGCTATGTATTCATTTCAATGGATATTGGATCAATCCCCTCAGAATGCTCACTGAGATTAGCCAAAAGTAGAAATAAAGTACCATGGAAACAAAAGGCTTGAATGTCATCCATGGATGAGAATCTCGCTGTTGCAGATGAATTTACTTAGTTGACTTTCATATAAACACAAACGTAAGAAAAACCACATTAGCTTAGGTGTAATGTAAGGATTGTATCTTTTTAATTAGTCTGATAAATATTTCATTGACAACTGTAATAAAATATTGATTTTGATGTATCTAATAATTCATATTGGTTTGGTTCTGTACTTTTTCACTTTTAATAATTTAGCAAAATCTTTTACTGGACACTAATCCTCTAACTACCCCAGTATGGGAAACAAAATCATTGTGGAAATATAATTTTTTTTTTCTCCTGTTCCATCTCTTCTAATTCAATTATTCCAAATCATGTCATAGCCTCTGTTTTATTTTATATTCTATATATTAATAGAAACTAAACAGTTAATATTTTCTTGAAGAAAATCTTCCCTCCACACTTTCAAGACTTAAAATGACTATTCATAACTGTAGCTCATTAACAGATAGTAATATTTCTGAATGGGTACTATAGAAAAGAATCACAATCCCTTTTCATGGGGAATAGCAAAACATTCTTATTTCAGAGAGAGGCTGGCCTATTTTGGAGAAGCTAGAAGCTTGAAAAAAGCCAAAACAACAGCTAGATACAAAAGTGAATTCAGACAAAGCAAAATATGAAAAATCTTGTTCCTTTGCCTGTTTACCTTGCACACGTGCTTATGCATTAAGGTGAACAATCAGGATACCTAATTAGCCCCATAAAAATCTTTCCAGTAATAAATAATAATTTTTTTCTTTAGAGCAGTTGGAGTCAAAACATTGCTTTGACTGAATATGCTGACCACTTACTGCTATTTGTAATTGTAAAGTATGTGTTTAATCTCCTAATATTTTCAGTAGTATATTAGCACAGAATCTATTCATGGCTTACTGTTTCTTTTCTTCTAGAAAGTCGGAGTACAGGGTGACTTTACCAGATTCTCAGTAGCAACTGTGTAGTTACATGTTAGTAAACCCATAACACAGTGTTAAATACAAGTTACATACTGAGTAAATGCCTGGAAAATACATATTGAGCTTGATTTTTGAAAATCTGATGTAAATGGTGAGTGGTATTTCCCTTGCATTTAATTTCCGTGGAGGTATTGAGCTTGTTCTTTGGTTCTTCTCAGTGCTGAAAAAACCTGCTGGCATCCAAACTATTTACAGTAACAGCATAATAAATATGGAAACAAAGATATTAGCTACACCAAAGTCTAACTGGCAGACTTTTGGCATAGTGTTTATGGTATGCTCTTGGTCATCAAACCAGTAAAAGCAGTAGTTAATGCCCAATGTAGCAGATAATTTCTGTCACATGGATATTTGTCTGGGAAATTAGCCTGGGTCTGAGCCAGCCTGTCTTGCACGGTTTCACTAACTTTGCAGCTCTATTAGTCTGAAGTCAGGAGTGCAGACATGGCCCTGACAAGCATATGATTCCATGCTGCACTGCCTGTCCTGGGAAGCTGTTCAGTTTTTCTATATTTAACAGATGAAAATGTCTCCAGAGTTCATCAAACACCTACTCAAGATATCACAAGCTGCAGCTGGCAGCTGGGAGCTCTGCAGTTCAAGGTGAATAGTACACTAATTAGTAAGTATATAGGGATATCAGCATACACAACACCCACTTTTTGAGCAAGTGGGAAAATGATTTAATAGTCAAGAGAAGGAGAGCCCTTCTTCAGCTGCCTTCAGCTCCCCTCGAGCTCTCATTCCATCACCTTCCCACAGGCTTCCAGGGCAAGTGCTAGAGCGAGCTCCTGTAGACACAGCTGTGAGCACCAGGGGAGCCTTACAGGGTCATCTGGCATGGGGGGAAAGCCACGTTACCCCTGGAGAGGGTCAGAGTCAGATTCGGTATTGATTTGTCCTCTTTCAATCACTTCAGACATTGTGAAAGCCTGGTAATGTGGCAAAACCACTCCACAGCCCCGGGTTATGAGAACTATCCTAATGCCAGAGAAAATTAGCAGGGAGCAACACCCAGCTGACAAGCAGCCTTGCTTCTGGTATCAGCAGAAATTGAGGGTAGAAGAGAAGATAGAATTGAAAATTGCTGGAACACTGAGTTGAATAATAACCAGGGAATGATCCTTCTTAAAGTGGCTAAGAGCAAGATTAATGTGCATTTTACCAAGAGATAACAATTTCACAATTACTATTAAGTACCTAGAAGTCCCTAACTCAAAATAGGGATAATTTACTGTAAATCTTTCCACTGTGCCATATTTTCAGAAACTCTTGTCTGTAAATTTAATAGCTGCAGGAAAAATTTTGTTCAATGTATGTAGCATCACACCCTTCTCAAATCATTTTTCTTTATAACAGCCATTTTTCAGAACTCAAAAGCACATTTTATTGGTTAGGAATCCCATCTGTATAATTTTGAATTATCCAAGATAAGCCTGAAGGATAAAATTAAAAGCTAAGTTTGATGAGGTTGGTTCTTAACTTCCTTGTCATTTGGCTATCAGGGACATTGATTCTTTAGATAGCTTTATGTCTGACAGCCCATATTCCTAGTAAATCCAAAATTAGTGACTTTGTATTCACAGAGATCTCAAACTAATTTTTGTCAGAGACTTTTGAAAATGTAGGTTGCACAAACTCATCTGTGGTTCAATAGCTTTGCTGTCTCCTCCTATAACTCAGCTTTTCATTTTTATCCATATCATTCTCTGTTGCATTCCTCCTATTACAATATATTCTTCTTAGTTTGCAGTCAGGCATTGGCAATGAATGGCAGGGAAGGTGAAAGCTTCATACATCACAGAAGTAGCATAAGAAGGAATAAGTTCCTCAGACGTCAAAGCAGTAGTAAGTCTAACCAAACGGATGGTACAATTACCTGGGAACATCCAGAGAAGTGTATTGAAAATGATAGGCTGAAGTTTTGTGGGCATGGAGAAAAGTGAAGCTGCCTTACAGTGGAGAAAAGGCAGTAATGAGGGAAGGGTATAGCTATGATATAGCTTCAGTAATTTTTTCATGTTGTACTATTAATTAAGGAGACAGCTCTACACCTTCAGGCTTCTTTCATAAGAATAAGAGTAGAAGTTTTACTTCTCACAGGATTCTTATAAAAAACAAGACAAAAAGGTCTTACTGGTATCAGCTGAGATTTATACAGGTAGCTTGAATCTTCAGGCCTTGAAGAACAACTACCCTGAGGAGAATTACAATGAGTCTTACTCACATAAAAGTTGACCTCTGGAAAGGTCCACACTGACACTGTCATGGTGCTACATCACATGCGCACACCCGAGCTGTGGACACCGGATAGAACCACGCCACTCTCTGTGGGATCGATGTGGCCTTGAGTTTGAGGTGAAGTGACTTTTAGTCCAGTTGAAGCAGTTCTAGTTTTGTCCTACTGAGATAGCTATGCAGGAATGCAAGCAGTGAAACCAAATCTGAGACGGCTGCTTGATAAACCTTTGGGATGCTGGGATTTCATAACTAGAATGACCCAGTGACATTACAGCAATTTTCTTTGTTAGAAAAACACAGCCATGGTATTCTCAACTTATAACACTGAGGTGCTTTTCAGAATGTCTCTCTAGTTAACAGTAAAGTGCAAAAGTGATGTTAACCAAGATAATAAGAAAGCGAATACTGATGGAAATTTGATTGCAAATGAGCGATTTGAGTAGCAAATAGGAATTAGATACCCTAATGTGTTAACCAAATAAGAATCAGGAAACACTTGGGAAATTAATGTGTAAAGTAGACAAAATAAAACATTCAAGGCATGCTGGTCCCTGGATGTTTCTTTTTCTTTCCTAGTTGTCAAGCCATAGGATGAAGGTTATAAGTGAGGGAAGATATAGCCCACTTCTTTTGCATCAACTTTTTTCACAGGAAACTGATTTTTATTTTAGAAATAAACTGTGCCTGAATTCTCAGAGTAAATCGGTAGTTTTTGTAAACACCTCAGACAGATATATTCATTCAGACTTCAGCAAACATCAACCCCACAGCTGAAGCTGTTTCCATAATGTTTCCAGCTATGTTACCCAATCTAGTTTAGAATAGGCTGTCTCATCTGAACACCTGAGACACTCTCCACAAACATCATGTTCTTGGTTAGATTTCATTACCTGAATATTTTCTTTGATAACTATGTTTTTAATGACTTTGTCCTGCTTGTCCTATGGCTATTCTGAACCCTCTGAATTACCTTCTCTCATACTGCTGTTTGTATCTTCAAATAGCAAAATCATGACATTTTGATAGCTAAACAAAGCCAGTGTCCTACTGCTGTAAGCACTGAATAAATGCTCAAAATGAGACTCTGACCTCCCTAAACAGATTGCAATTTGAAGGGACCAAGCAAAAAGAACATTCTACCTTTGTTGTGTTGAATACAGGATAAATTGCGTGAGTACATAGGCTAAGTGCCTCACTGCACATAAGAACCCTCTGTCAAGGTGGACCCTTCATGTAAACCTTCTGAGTCCCAGACCAACATTTTATTTACTCCCCCTTTGTGCATCTCATGTTGCCCTTTGTTAGGGGTCTTAGTTCCTTAGACAAAATCTGGGAGGAGTTTACTTGACAATGAAGGCAAGTCATCAGGTTTAATTTGTAGTTTCCTGTTCTTTCTTCTTTTCCCTTTTATTTAATGATATATAAAAATTGTTTTAGAGCCTCTTAATGAATCCAATATTTTGTATAGCTTGTAATTACTTTGATGCAAGTGTCTAAAACCACAGCCAACCTGCCTTTTACATGGTTTAAATGCAAGCGAAGCACTTACTTCTCCAGTAAATCTTCTGGTCCTCCAACAGAATCTGATTTTAAAATAGGGAGGGAAAGGGAAAAAATAGGGTCATTAATATTCTTACAAGCTGTCTGCAAAGCATGATTATAAAAATAATTGCATTTTCAGCTAATCAAAGATGTGTTTAGGAATACTTGGGCTGCAGGAATTATACATTCAGAATTTAGATGGAGCTTTCAATAGCCATATGCCTGAATCTTTCAAAGAGGTCAGGGTATGCTATTCAATACAACAGATTCTTATTTTCTGGGTATGCTTAGACTGAGAGTTGCTTTATGAGATAACCCAGTCCTTTCTTTTCCATACCTCTCAGTGCTGGTACTCAGAGTGCAGAGGGAAGTTAACGATGAATAAACTTAATTTAATTAATTGGATAAAATTAATTTAATCCCATGTGATATCTGGCAATGTGGATCAGCAGGCAGACAACCCAAATTTCATACTGAATAAGTCTTTTATTATTTTTTTTCAAATATTCTTGATGGTGGAATGATGCCCTCCCCAAGCCTCTAAATCTGACCTAGAGAATCTTCACCCAGAGTTGTTTCCCTTCTCTCTTTTTGGGACCAAAGAGATTATTTCAAAGCAAGAGCAATGAGTTCATTAACAAACTCAGCAGAATTATGGCAGGAAAGTACCATGGTCCTGAGCAAGGCAAAATGTTGAGGCCCATCTACCTTTTTGTGTTTACTCCTTCAACACTTGAACACCAATGTCAGGACAGTCTAACAAAGAGAAACTCTATGTTTTTTCCTGAGCCTACTTAGTCTTCAGAATAATGCTGCCACAGGATTTCATGTGGCAATATAACTGCAGTTCGTTGTTCATTAATATTAATCAAAGATAAAAAAGTAATATATGCTGATCAGAAGTTCATTTCCCTGTTGTTTGCTCTCTGACAGTCTAACAGCAATGATAATCCGAGCTTAACAGGCATTACAATGGAAATCCTCCAAATGAAACATAGAGATTAGTGACTTCTCAACAACTACCAGTACAGCCATTTCCTGTGATTGTTAAAGTGACACTTTCTGTAGAAAGGGGAATATACACTGAAGTTCAGTGCTGCCACTTGTTTCCCTCAAGAGTAAGCTTTGCTGACAGTCCACTCAGTCTGAAATGTTTGCTGTAAATCTGTTTGAATGATAGGAGTTAATTTTACCTTTGTCATCAGCATCTTCAAATTAG
The DNA here is from genome assembly GCF_003031625.1 of Empidonax traillii. Lineage (NCBI taxonomy): Eukaryota > Metazoa > Chordata > Aves > Passeriformes > Tyrannidae > Empidonax > Empidonax traillii. The sequence goes on from NW_020956033.1 coordinate 180,781, forward strand.
CTTCTTCAAGCAGACATCCAAGATTTCTGTTTTGCATGTCTGAAGGGCTTTGGCAGCAGTGTCCTTCATCACACTACATGAGATTTCTTGTTACATTGAGCAACAGCCAGTATTTCAAAGAGCCTGGAATGTCTAATAACTAATAACTACACTGGAAAATTCCTTTCATGTGGTCTTAGAGTATGAAGCAGATCTCTCCATTCAGAGACAATGTAGTTAAGCAGAATTACTGTTGTCTAGGTGGTTACCTCCTTCTAGAATAAGAGGATAACAGTCATTTTGTCCTCTTTCACATGGGGCAAAATATGAGAGCACTGAAAAATGGTGAGAATTCCCTAGAGCTCTGCTTCCAGTATTGTGAGAACTGCAGAAACCCTTTTCCTGGTTTTACATGAACTATCTAGCCCCTTCAGTAACTCCAACTGAGACTGGTGCCTTACGGAGCCACACTTTTCCATGAGCTGCAAAGTTGAGATCAAACAAGCCTGAAAGGATGATCTTTGTCTCTTCTTTATGGATAAGGCAAAATTCATCTCTGGAGTCAAAGAACTGAAAAATAAATAAAGACATCAGGAAGTGTTAAGACAAGAGATTCCCTCTCAGTGTCTCCAATGTGCTGTTTTGGCAAGCTTTGTGCTGCTGGAATCACGTGAGCAGGAAGGACACATGCAGGGCTCTGCTCCAGTCAGTGAGCAGCCCCATAAGCACATGCCCTTGCTGCACCGCTGCCCTGTCCTGCTTCAGTTCTCTGCTTAGTGGATTTGTTAGTCCACTGGAAAATGAAGCTGTAGAACCCAGGAAAGAAAATAGAAACAAGCGGAAATTCGGGTGGTCTTAGGAGGAATCAGCTACAAGCCTCTACTTTAATGTATAAGATCCTCCAGGTCAGTTTCCCTGGGGAGAGGTCTTGCTCTTTTTCTGGTTGGTTGAGGTTTTGTTTTTGTTTTTGGTTTTTTTTTTTTTTATCATACAATTCCTTCTATTGCAGAGAGACATCAGACCGCAAAATTCTTCTTTATGTAGCTAAACTTAGGACAGTATCTATGTAAGAGTAGATATATCTCCTTAATGGTTTTCAAGATAGTTTTTAAAGTTCAGTTCTCAGACTGATTTTCAAAGTGGGTGGCAAGAAATTAGAAGATTGACTGTCCCAGCTCAATCTTCCAGCTCATCTTCCATGGAATGGAGTATTTTATAATGAATGCTTGTGACTCAACTTATTCACATTTTACTTGTACTTCCTTATAAAAATACAGGGCACATTTATTGTTAATTAATTAAAAAATACTTTATTATATAGAACTAGTTGAAATTTAGTAGCAGTCCAAAAGTGTATTTTCTAGATAATTATTTAATAACTATTTTATTTAGTAAAACTTAGCTAGTAATAGATTTCAAGTGCCTTTACCTGGGTGAGTGTGAGGAGGGAGAAAGGCAGAAATGGAAAGACATAGTGTTCCCTGTGAGTGCTTTGGTCTCAAGATTGCTTTTTCACTGCTGGGGAATAGTAAAAAAATTTAAACATATTAAAAAGCTATGTTCTCTTTTACTGTATGAACTGACCCACAGAAACTTTATAAGGTTATAGCAGGAATGATGAATGATCTTGCTTTTTATTTCTATATGATTATTTTTCTAAAAAAACCCAGATTATTTCCTTTGTTACAAAGTGTCCAACATTTAAGGCTTGCAAGGCTATTTCTCTTAAGTGGAAGCACTGATGATATCAGTCAAATAGCCTTTAGATATTCTTTTTTTTTATTGACCTGAGGACAGCATGTGTAGAAAAACAGTGGTAGGCAATTTCTTTGAGCACAGATGTTACCTGTATGAGTCATGAGCTCTGTGCCAGATGAAGCATCCTTCCTTCTTCCTCTAATGTTCTTTATAACAGCTCTATTTCTGTCATCCAACCTGTTGCTACCTCCAAGAAGTTACCTGAACTACATATTTTTGCCCCCCACCTAATCAACCATTAATGCCTTGAAAGACTATCTCCTCTTTGTAGATTTTTCTACTGAACACCGCCTTTTTGAGCCTGAAAGCAAGAGTTTACTCAATAGTTTAATGAGGTAATAGGAACTTTGATTCTCCAGCTACTATTTATTTGCATAGAGGTAAATGGCTCTTACTACTGGTTAGAAAACAGTTGTTGCACTTAGCACCTTCCACCATAACAAGCTTTTTTGTGTGTATTGACTGTGTTAACTGTGTAAGGTAGGGTTTTAGATCTGAAAATATTTTTCTAGTCACTGAACACAAAAAGTTGGTTTGAAGGGTGTCACCAAGGTATGAAAAGTATTTATTGAACAGTTCTTGGATTTTAATTATTTGTGCTGAGAAATGTGACTGAATGAATTGGCTGGTTTCCTATGGCAATAGAATCTCTGTACTGATTTCTCCTGAAAATTCTTTTTGTTGGTGGTGCTGCTGGTTTTTGTTCTTGTACATTTCAGTTACTGAATTTCTAAATTTGCTGATTTGATACATAGTTTTGGAGAGAAGATGAAAATTTACAGTTCTTATAGAAAGCAATGCATTTCCTGGTGGGGAAAAAACCAGTACGATAGCTCTTATAACAAACACAAAAATTTGAAAAACAAGAAGAGCTTTGACTTGCATGTTCTTAGTGTAGTTTAAGAGCCTTGAAAGCCTTTTCTTGAAACGAAACATCTGATTTAGCTGAAATGCCTTTAGTTCTGACATTCTCAAGTAGAAGTTCACTGCAATACTTTCCTCAAGTCCTCAGTTAAAGGAACATCACAACATACCACCTAAACTTCTCTGTTATCCAGTAAAATAGAATCTGCATTTTTTATGAGTATGAGATATTTTTAGATTTAAATTATCTGTCCCTTGTATTCCGTTCCTTGTATATAAATCAATAAGTAATTTGAAAACTAAAACACCAGATCTGGTTGAATGGTTTGTATACAACAGCTGTGACAAAAGAAGGAGTGAAAATGGCTTGGAAACAGTCAGCTGAAAAAATCATGAACAGCAGCTGCACCTAATTTATTTGGTTGGGTCTCTATTTGATATAGACTAGCCCTAGAACTGGTCCCAGGAAATCTTTCACCTTTCATAGCATGTATTTAACCTTATATACAAGACTAGGCTGCAAAAAGACAGGTTAATGTGCAGAGACTAAAGAGCAGGACAAAGAGGAGTTCCTTTCCACAGGCACAGTTTCATCCATTACCTGCTCCCCAAAGCATATTGCCTTTGTTACTGGCAACTTGCAGGTCACGAGCCCTCTGAAAGGGGCAGGGATATGGATTAGTTCTGGGACTGCAGCTGTAACGCTTTGGTATTGCAAAAATCACACACCTCCCAGATGATGGAGGAGCTTCTATCAAAAGGTGGCTTAAAGATCATGAGTTTTAAAATGTAACAATGGGTTCAAAGTCCCTTTTAATTTGTCTCTGCCTTGTACAAAGTGGATGAGCCTTCTGCTGATACTATTTCTTTTTAAGATTTTTTTTTCCTACAGGTCAGGCAAGCTCAGAACACTTCAGTGGACTATTTATATCTTTAAAAAGAGGACAAGGTTAATGTATTTAATCACATAACTCAAAGAACTATTGCTTTAGGAAAAGAAAATAAAACAGCAAACAAAAGACCTCTGTTTCACAAAGGTAATAAAAGAGATGACTACATTGTGGCCACCATAGGAGCTCATGCTAGTTTAACTCAGTCACATAATGCACATAATTTGTTTTTACAAATAACAAGGTAACAAACTACGTTGCAAAGACTTCAGTAACACAGAGGAGTTAAAAAATAAATTAAAGAGAAGAGATTGCAGTGGAATGTCTGTGTTTAACCTGACAATTTTTCAGGATATAGCTGAAGTTTCCTGTACTAAAATTGATTTGAATTAGCATAATCCTGTTTTATCCATGAGCTTACTATTCTTATTGCTGTCTGTCAACCTGTCATTCATTAGTTCTGCTTAGGAAAACCTGAGTTCAGGACACTGATTCCATGTGGTGTGGGATAGTGCCTCTTTTCCTTATTTTGGTCTGTCCTTGCCTTATGAATCAGAGCACGGGGATGTATGAGGACAGAATGTAGCTGCAGTGCCTGCATGGCCCCAAAGCTCTGGTGGTAGTTAGCCTTGCTTCGAAGACAGTGCACAAGTGTTCATGTTTGTAGTAGTGTGAATTGCTTTGAGAGGTTTTAGGTAAAAAAGATGAATAGAGGAAACCATATCCTGTTTGTACGCTTTGTATTGGTCCTACAAAATCCTATAACGGGAATATACAATCTCAAGTGGACTCTACTGGCAATTTATCTGTAAATAAAGTACTTACAGCAGGATAACTCACATGTAGACCACGCCTGTGCCCTGTGGCAACAGTGAGTACTTTTTTCCCTAACCTTCTCTGGAATTCTTTGGGAGGCTTGTAACTTTTTTTTTTTCCTAAATCAAAATACAGCCTGAGCTGTAGTAAAATGTTGTCCAGAAGAGAGTGGATGTATCTGTATAGCATAGGGTTTAGGCTGCTTTCAGTTCTCTCTGTTCCTTGCTAGGAATCTGTACGGTAACTTGTATCGTTCAGTAGTGGTGCTTTATCAATGCCTTGACCAAGATGAGGACAGTACACACAGGCATGTGGCTAAAGAGGTAAGAAGTGATTCGCTTCTTAGTTTTTTTTTCTTCCTGTGAGCTTCCCTAGGTTCCTTCTTTCATACAGGAACATAGTCAGCTCTGATGCTGACGTATGGGGGAAAAGAGTTAGAGGTTACAGAGCTGCTGATATTACAATGGCAATAAGCACACACATAATTTTGATATGCCCAACCCAAGTCAAATCCCATCTGTGCACCACAGTGGTCAATGCAATAGAAGGAAGGACTTTATTAGTATAAAATGAATGGAATTGAAAGGTGGAGGAAATGTATTTTGTGACATTTGCCATCAGTGGCCTGTAAGACTATGAGTGGAACCATGGCGTTTCTATTCTCTGAAGGAAGCAGTAGATGCATCGCGTCAGTGTGATGGATTCAAAGGGCAAGGACAATTCAGAGATACTTCAGTTTTCCCTACTGCAAGAGATTTTAAAGAGCCTGTAGGAAATCTAGCAAAATTTTTAATCTGCAATATTCAGGCGAGGGACTAAGAAGGGATGCTTGATCTAGTATTGACTGTAACTTCAAAATGAGCAAAAAGTAGATTTAGTGATGGTAAAAATAAGAATGTGGGTGGGCTGCTGTTACTGCTTTTGTCAGTTTCATTCCCATTTCATTTTCAAAAGGTTCACATTGCCTTTGTGTTTTGTTTTCCCTCTTCTGTAAACTTTATCACACTTATGTCTTAGGGTCTGGTCCTGTAAAGAACTGGGGAATGAAAATGCATGTAGAATTTCCCTCTCCTTGGTTCAAATATTAAAATTCACAAAATCCATTCACAAAAGATAGCACACAGCTGGGACACAACAGAATGCATTTAAAATAAATATTGGTAAAACTCGTGCATTGAGAAGAAGGAAAATAAATCATGTAATGACAGATTTCAGGTGTTATTAGAGTTCCCACAGACTGCATCTGGTTTTGATTTGTTTTTCCCAATCCGTACTATTTTGTGAATCCAGGAAGGACTTACAATGAAGACTTTTTGCAGCTAGAGACCACCTTCTGTTAAGTGTACAGGTGGCTACTCTTTGCTAACAGGGATGCTAATAAACAATTTAACTTCTCCCCAGGGAGTTTAATTCCTGTATTTATTTATTTTGCAAGGAAATTGTATTTTCGTGTCTTCATTATAAATCCAGGCCTGTTTGAACAATCCATGCTGATTAAATAAAACACTGGGAAACTATTAACGTAACTGGCATACATTAATTTTGAGACTGTGTTGGCTTTAGGAACCTGGACAAGTTTTGTTTGAGATGATTTGTTGTTCTAGTAGATTGAATCTTTCTCTCTGTAAAGGTGCTGTCAGAAAAGATTAAATCTGAGCACAGACAAACGAGGTTGAAGACTCATGACCAAGCTTAAAACCAGGTCAGAAATTAGCCTCTGCCCCCTTTAAAAATTCTCCTTACTGAGCAATTGTAAAAAGGTAAAAATGTTCTTTTTTTTATTTCCTATGTTGGATTTCACTATGACCTACCACCACCACATGCTGGACACTTTTTTCTTTTTTCAGGACAAGAAATCCATTCACAATTACCTTAACACACTTATCCTTTACTAAGCAAAGCCTAGTGACCAGCATATATTCTTTAATCCCTCCCACTTTGCATGTCTGCCTGTATTCAGCATTTTGAAATCAGCACAACCATTACCAGGAAAACAAATGTCTTGGGAAAGGAGTGCTAATTCTTCCCACAAATCATCACTTGTATAGCTCTTCTTTACCCATCATCTTCAAAGCCACACAACTATGTCACTGTTCGAACTTTTGGAAGTCCAACTGTTCTCCTGAGTGGGATCTCTGAGAATGACCTGGCAACCATCAGTTTCCAGAGCTAGCTAAGACCAACATTTTGAGATTTTCTGCAAATCCTACCGGGGCAATGGAGAACACACTTGGTCTCTGCAGAGTCTTGCTTGAAGATGTCAAGCAGATGAACATTAACATTTTGCTCGCTGATGTTAAATCCTATCTTTACGAGAGGATGGAGTTACACTCCAGAAAGCACAACATTCTGTCTCAGACTTGTTTGCAAGCTTACAGCCTGGCAAAACAAATTTGGTTGGTGAGGTATTTCTCCAGCACAATTTATTTTTAAAAGCACTTCTCTCTCCTTAATGTCTTCAACTCTTAACATATGTGGGCAGCATAGTAAGGCCATTTTTTCTTTCCCTCCTTTCTTTTTTCCTTTTTCTTTTTTTTTTCCCTTCTTCCTTTCAGTGAGTTACAAGCTGGCAGCTTGCCTCTGCTCCCTTGTGTTCTGGGTTGAAATTCAAGAGTGCCCTAGAGCTGCTTAGCTGAATTAATGACATCCACTATGACCTGTTAGTTTGAGGGTGAGAGAGGGAATTTTCCAAGATGATGTATACCAAGCAAGCTCTGTTCTTTTGTAAGTGCCCCATTATTATCTTAATTAAATGATTATAACATCCTGGCTTTAAAAAAGTACCCCATTACTGTAAGTTAAAGATTATTCATTCTTTATATCTCTATTACTGGGAAATACTCAAGAACTTCCCTATTGTTGACCTCGAAGGCTCATGAAGTGCAGCTTCTCATGACTAAAGGGAAAAGGTGTAAGCAGTGAACTAAAGGAAGACACAATTCTCTCTGATTTCAGCATGTTCTTTTACCTCTGTGTGAGGTGATGACACTGTACATTTTCAGTATGATACAGGTTATGCAGTGGAGAGGGGTACCAGGTGTCCATTTTAATGTCATTCAGGAAGGGCATACCTTTTAAATCATAGGGAAAAAATCAGTAAACGGAGAGAGAGGAGGATAACTAATACTTTTAAAATACTTGACATTCAATGCAATGGCAGTCAATGATTTGGAAGCCAAGATTTCAATAGCAATCAAAGTCCCAGGTTTAGAAGAAATATAAATCTATCATGGGGAAGCTGATCTGGATTATTTGCGCACTAATAGACATTAGTGACAATATGATGGTCTTAGTGGGTGGCAAGCTATTCCACCTCTATTGATAGCAGAGAATTACAACACTTACAACATCTACCTGCTTTCTTAAATATATTCATAGATAAATCACCCCATGAAAACATCAGATGAGAGGTTTGTGAAGTTGTTAATTTTAGGATTTTTGAAGGTGGGAGTCAGGGAGTTGTTGTTTTTCTTGTCACCTTTCATCCTAAAGAGAAGAGGTTTTAAGACTCTTCAAATCTTAGGACTCTTTCTTTTTCTTTTTATGTTTTTATTTAATTGAGGCCCTTAGGACCATCTAAATTCTGTCCCAACAGGATTATTCATCTTATCCCACCTGTGAATGAGAAATGCCTTTCTCTTCAGAAGAATGGGTATCACTCCCCCGTAGTTTGAGATTGACCACAGGGTGTCTTTGCAACACGAAAAATTAATCCTTCAAGGCTTGTTGTCCCAGCATGTTATAAATATTCTGCATGTGTTTGAAGAATACCTTTGTCAAGATATTTCTCTATGGCACCTTTGGAAGAACTCAATGAGCATCCTTTGGTCACTGATACATTTGGTTGTATATGGGGTAATTTTGTCACAGGTTAGTCTGTGGCTGTTCAGATGGGAAAAGTGTAGAAACTTCTGCCCAACTTCAGATTCTTCCTTACTATGCAAAATTCAGCTGTTCAAACCATGAATGTAGACATCCCAGAGAAAAAGGACTCAAAAAGGAAATTGGGCTTTTATATGGGGCATGAAAAGTATCACAATGAAATATAACAATCTAATTAATTTATTAAATCAGGTAAGTACAAAATGACTGTGCCCCTGAACCTTTTTAAGATGGTGGGGCAGACTATGAGGCTGACACAGCAGACCCAGTTATATCACCCACCACCTTCTGTGAGACTTTTTTGAAAGCCACCTGCAACTTACTGGAGGTTTGGATCTAAATCTGTGAGTTGCTAGGATCAATCAGCTACATTTCTCCTTTTGGAAGAACATTATTCCAATTTACTTTTATCAGGTGTGTTTAGAGCAAATGAAAAAACATGATCTGGATTTTAGCAGGCAGATGGCACTTTTACTCAGTTCAGCGGAGAAGGACTAGAATTCGCAGTTGTTGAAGAGAACTTCTGTGAATTGCTGGCTTTTCTATACAGTCAAGTGACACAAACTCCATTGATCAAAGGCAGTTCAGGCTGCTTGGAAATGCTCTTTCATGTCCTGAGGAGGATGAGCTGGTAACAAATCAGAGGAGTGGAGGAGGTGGCAGAGTGCTGCATATTAGAATCAAGCAAATTCAATGTCACTGTGACTTTTAATTATTTTTTTAAATTGTGTGTGTGCATGAGTGAATGATAACAGATGATAGTAAAGTAAATTAATGAGGGTTTAGTAGGTCATAGGGTTCCACCAGGCCATGCAGATAATCAGTCTTCTACGAGGACTGTCGTATTACCAAATCTTTATTATTTTAAGTGACAAAGCTTTGATTTGGTACACCAAGAGGTTTATGTTATCTGCTCAATGTGCATATGGAAATAACATGGCTAAAGTGCAGGCACACAATTTAAAACAGTATCTCTTGGAACAGATGCAAATTTGATTCTTTCCTTTTGTGATATATGTGTTCTGTTATTCCTTTGTTTTAGTTATTTCAAAAGGGTATTGAAGCAGTTCTAGTGATCTGGCTTTTCATCTGCCTATCTACATTTTCTGATTCTCATCCCAGTAATATATGATAACAGGATCTGACTCAAAAGCTCCCTAATATTATAAGAGATCTTTCCCTTGGCTCAGAGGCTTCCAGATCAGCTCCTTCAGCCAGCTGCAAGGACTAAAAAGTTCCAGTTCCTGTAAACAGAGCAGAGCCAGGGAACTAGATCAACCCAGAGTCCCACCAAACCTCAGTGTCAGTCAGGCTGTCAGATACAAGCATGAGAAAAATTGTTAAAATTCACGAAGATCTGCAACTCTTAGGTGAGCTCATTGTTTTTCTGACAGTGTTGAAGTTTCCATATTTGCTATTTTGTTATGCTTAGTAGATTAAAATGAATTTAAAAAAAATTCTTTATGAAATAAAATTGACAAAAAAACTCCACCAGAAACTCCATGCTATATATCCAAACAAGCTTCACTGACCTGCCTCTACCCTCCCTTCTCCTTTTTAATCATACAAAGTAAAATATAATGATGAAAATTGAATTCAGCAGAATGCTTTTTTGATAGAGCAATCAAATTATTTAATGTCAAAACTGCTGAAGCAGGACGCCTTGAGATTGTTAGACTTTCCTCCCTGACACGCACACACATACACACACAAACACACACACACACACAAAGACATCCAAATGCAGTTCTGGAAAAATCCAGCTGATTTTGCAAAGCTTTTGGTTTTTTTGCAATAGGAGATGATTCCTTTAAGGAAAATGTTGTGGTTTTTTTTCCTCTTCTAAGTAGTTAGACTGTGCAGGAAAAAAAATTGTCTTATCTTCTTCCTGAGAAATAAAGCTTGTTCCATGAGATCATTTATGAAAAGCTAGCATTTATCATCAGTTTTAGACCTCAACATGGATCTGTGTGCCATTTCCTTAGAGCAACAAAGCAAAGGGAGGTCTGAGGGAACTCATGAGAAGTTTAGGCCAAAGGCATTAACACCAAATGCTTGAAAGGCCTGACCTCAGAGAGGCATCTCCTTGCACAGTAACCGAGTTATATTCGTGCTTGGACTCTGGGACACGACAGCTCCAAAATGAGCAATAACATGTGAAACCCTCCACCTTCTCTCTACTGCACAGTGAACATTCACTCGCTACAAATTTTCCTTGAAAGCCTCCAATGTGCATACTCTCCTTAGCTCCAGCAGGAGAGACCTATTTCTACACGGCAATGAGTAATGAGATGCATTTCCCATCACCATACACTTATATCTAGCTGTGGTCTGTATCATCTTTCCTGATGCATTCAAGAACAATTATGTGCCACAGATTTCTCACCAGATCCATGGGTTGGGAGTAACAGCAATAAAACTGTGACTAATAGGTGTTCCATTCTACAGCTTTTTGGTCTCAATTGCGTAATTGGGGTGACCATCTTTTTCTTCCTTTTGAAAATAAATCTTTAACTTGCCCTGGACTTAAACATTTTTATTTCTGAGGCACTATGCATTTAATGTATGCCATTAAATGCTCCATGCAGAGGAGTGGCAGTGTGAGTCACTGGAAGGTTATGGTGTCATCTGTGAGTCTGCTCCTTTTGCTCTCTATTTGTGTCTTGCAATTATTTATAATGTATACAGAAAAGCTTGGGGAGCAATTAAGCTACTCCATTAAAGTAAATAACATAGATTGTGTTTGTGTATCTTATTTAAATCTTTGAAATGTAAAATAACTAGACAGCTTAATGGCTACAGTGTAGTTTGAACACAAACCTCAACTAATAAGACACCCCTTAATCACTGATTTTAAAGAGAATTAAACCTGGCTATTAATAAAGTAAAATGTAGTTCATGTAGTAGAAATTTCATTTTTCTGGTAATTCAGTGCACACAGGTAATTTTTTCATCCTTTCCTGGATTTATTTTGAGGGCAGCTGAATGAATTTTCTTTTCTTCTGACCAAAGCATTCACATTAAACAGTGCAACTTCCTGAACTCCAGAATTTTGAATCTTCTTCCAAAAGAATTGATTTTTTCCAAACCAATGCATTCAGTCTGACTGTGAAATCGAAAGATCGTTTTATTCTCGCAGATCTAATTTGTGCTGCTGGTTGCTATTACTAAGGTATCTTATCACTAATCTATTCTAAACTGCAGCTGATATGGTTGGCAGATGTTACAAACGTCAAGAGCCTCCATACAAGCATACAGAAAAGGGGTCCTGAAAGAAGTCTTAGAAGGAAGCTTTGACTTTGCCTCATTCACTTTTTTCACCTTAGAGAAGTTTTTAAGTACATACTTCCCTGAAAATCAAGGGAATCATAAGCACTTTTTTGATTAAGGATGGATTTATACACATGCAGTTGCTTTCCAATAGCATGGCATCTTTGAGGTTCAAAAAGTCCATTATAATTTCTGTTCTTTCAGAGGCTTTTTCATCTACAAACAAAATTGCATCTCTATCTCCTTGTGATGATATAAATATGATTTAACTCACATATGCCTGGGCTTTGGAGCATATTAAAAGATGTCATGAGCCACCAAATCTACTGGTAATACTTTTGACATCTACAAAAGCGTCAGAATAAAAAAATCTACCATGATTACTAAATTTTTTTCCAACAGTGGTCTCTCCTACCAGTTAATCCTGGGGACATGGAAAAGCTTTGCCTTTTTAAGACCTGAAGTATCTAGTCAAGAATCATAAATGTTAGGAATTAAAAGATTAGCCAAACTCCATGATAACTGTGCTGAGTCATGCAGATCTATTCTGTTGACAGTCAGGACTGCTTTTCCATCCGGGTGAGTAAAGTCCACCCTTTCTTCCGTAGTCAACCTGATGCTCAAGTTTAAAAGAAAATCTATTATAGAGAAAGGCTGAATAAATACCTCCTTTGCCTTCTGTGGATCTCAGTTTACATCCAAGTTGAAGGAGAATCAGCCATATCTAATATATTACATATTGTTTTCAAGTGCCCTTTTAATTACTCACATTGCAAATAAAATCTCAGCATTATTCCAGGTTGGTATAAGTTTGTCCTGTTTAGCTAAGGCTTCTGCCTCCTGATTCATCCCCTCCCCATCTCTTCTGAGAGAAAATTACTCCTCTGATAGTCCTTCTGCAGGTCTGGTGAGAGCAGGGCTGGGACAGGTCCCTCCAGGGACACAGGCTGTGCATCACTGTGGTAGCCACTGGTCTGATTGTCCTTTCTGCTGAGCAGGAAACAACATCTAATGAGAACACAAGGGAACTTTATCTTCACATCTGAGAAGTGTTGTTTACAGCTGGAGTCAGTGGTCCCAGAGTACCAGGCAATTGCAGTAACCAAATGTTTTCTGTGCGTTAGCTCTGAAAGACTCAACAGGTTGGTCCTGCTGGGGAAGGAGTTAAGCAAGAAGGGCATACAGAGAGGCATAAAAAATCCCACCAGTGCTTCAAGTAACGCCTTGAGAAGAGATAAAAAGAGTTTGAGACTGTGTTTTCCTCCTCATGTTAAAAATCTCTGCATTCTTACACAAAGGAACATGTTCTTCATTTACCTGCATTGCTTGTCTTGTGCTTGAGTGTTGGTGTATTTAAAAGTTAATGGGATGTTGGGTCAGAAAGAGAGGAGAGCAAGGAAAAAGAAGAGGGGAAATAGGGAAAAAAATCCAGGGACAGATTTTGAAATCCAAATCATGTTCTCAGACTGATTTTTGTCTTTGTTTGCTCAGCTGCTTTTCACAGCCGCCTTACTGGCACAGACAAATCTGAACAGCTTGCAGAACAAAATGACAGGAAGATGGAAGGATAATGTGTGTTTAAATATCATTGACCAGCCTCTTTCTTGGCACTCTCAGCATGGGGAAAGCTTGTTATATACTGCCTCCTTTAATCATTTGAGACAGGGCTTTTCCTCCTGCTTATCTATCAAGAGGAGAGAGAATCTTCTTCCAGTTTTGAGCTGCAGTGATGGACAGGTGAATTATTAATATTGTTTGCCACAGATTTTCCCTGTTATTTTTATTTGTTAAGTCCCCAGATGATGTGACCCTCTTTTTTTTTTTCAGTCTACTGAAAGCCTGACCCACTCAATCACATGCAAACTGCATGTGATCACCAAATGGATTTGAATTTGAGATGTTTTGAAAAAGCGCAGAAAAAAAAGGTACAACTTTGGTATATGGAGCCCAGTGAAACAGAGCAGAGAGGAGCTGGTGGAAGGCTAATAATACACAGCCTCCAGTTAATGAACTCGCTGCCAAGAAACTCAGTGTCTATTCTCTCCCTGAGACACTGATGTGTGTCAAAATAAAAATCATACACCTTCAGTGAAACCAGACCTTTGCTGCAGCTGGCATCTGAGATGATTAAAATTTAAGCAGATCAGGGATTGAGATAAAGAGAAAAATGGCTCTTCCCTTAACTGGGCATTGTGGTTTTTAATCTTGCTTCTTGATGAAGGAGGTTGGTTATTTCCTTTGACAGATTTTGCTCAGTGTGTTTGTGTGCATGTTTGTGGATACACAAGCTTGCTTGTGCAAGTATATACAGAAAAAACCCTATATGGAAAGTTGAAGTGCTTGGCTGTGAATCAGGAACCACCGGTTGAAGGTTGCACATGGTGTCATTTCTCTCTTTTCAGACCAATGAGAAGGCAGGGTTTTTTCTTTGTATTTAGTATTGGAACCAGTTAAAGGTGCTTCTTCCCATGTCACATTTCTGGAGACATGGAGAGAGATGTTGAGACATAAGAGACATTGTAACCTCCAGTTTTTTGCATGTGAGGCATGGGGAAACTGTTTATAATTTCCTTTTTAAAATAAATGAAGATTCCAATTTTGAAAATCCAATTTTCATGTATTCAGAGCTGGATGCAATTTGCCTACCTGGAATTTGCATTTGCTGCCCATGGCTGAGCTCCGAGGCATTCTATTCAACAGGAAAGCACTCCAAGAGGATGACTGGCTTAGCCATAAAAAAAAAAAAATCATCCTCCGTCTATTCCAAGGGAATCCCTAGCTCCTCTGGGCAGGAAATAGGATAACTGTGCAAAAATCCAAGTGACTATTCCAGAAATTAGCAATACTAGGCTCCTGCTGAAGTGGCTGGCAAAATTGCTGTATTTTATTTTTTAAATAGAAAAGAGTGAGCAATTATGTGTATGTGCATGTGCCTGTGAAGGAGGAGGCATTTTTTAATATTCTTCTTTCAATCAAATTAATCACTTTTCTAGACTCATTACCTCAAAAAAATCAGTTGAGGTAGATTCCCAGCCTTAACTTTCAACTTAAACCATTAAAGTAGCTGAACAGAGAAGGTCTTACCCATGTCTACACTAAAGCAAATATTTTAGGTAAAAGTATCAGCCAGCTTTAACAGCTATCTCTATTTGGAAAAAGCACTTAGGAAGCCTAATGTTAAGATGTGCTTAGCTTGCTGTATGGGGGGCCATATGCTGCTAAAGGCATGTGGTATAGGGCTGTGAAATGGGTAATGACAATAATGAACACTTACATAGCTTTCTACACCCTCCAAGGGATGTAGGAGCTGTAAGTATAGAGCATCAGCCACAGCAGAAAATATGAAAATGCAAGTTGAGTTTGCCTGGCTAAATCCTACCTTCAGTTACAAAACATCCAACCTTGGGAAATGCAGTCAAGCTGGATTTACTAACTAGGCAGGAAGAATAATTCAGCCCTGGGTCTTCTACGTAGGTAAAGGGCTGATTCAAAAATAAAATCCTCCTCTCTCTTATTATTAGTGATTTCCATTTTTCTATTAACTTACTGCAGAAAATATTGCTTCACCATGATGGTGTTCTGAGTTCTAAAATAGATCGATCAAATCAAGCCAGCCAAAGATGGTATTCCTTGCCCTGGAGAGTGATTTACACAAACCCACAGAGGAAAAGATCTGGAAGTAAAGGAAGGGGAATAAAAAACAATAGTGATTTTAAGGATATAGATACATAAATTGGCTCGCTTCTGGGCAAATGACTGAATGTGCCTAACCTTAGAAGCAGTCTGTAATTAACCTCTTTAAAAAAACCCTACCAAACCTAACATTAATCCCATTGGTGTGTGACAAACAGGCAAAGGAATGAATGTTGGCAGGATGCCACACAGCACCAGAGAAGCTTTAGGAAAATGAGTTTGAAATTAAAGGGAGAAGTTTGCATTAGAAAAGTACCTCATTCACAGGTCCTATTTCACAAGTATACTAAACAGCAGCCTGGTAATGGTTTCAATGAGACAAGCCCTAGGAGGTTCATAAATAGTTTCTCAGTCAAGCTGCATGCTGTGACTGACTCTCCTAATAGAAATTAAATCAGACAGCTCACAATAGCTGCTGTTGGCCATGGCTGGAGGTAGGATACCAGTTGGGCGGACCAGTCAAGTTTATGTGAAAGCAAGAGCTTATGAAAGCTTGAAACAGAGGGACAAATCCATATGGCTTCTGCAAGAAGGAATGGCTCCTCCTTGAGCCAATATCAAACCTACCACACTCCCTGATGGTTAAATTTCATTTGGAAAAATAGAAGGGATCTTTCAGTTTAAGTCATAGTTTAAATTCTTTTTATGATGTTCTAGAACAGTTTCTGCCTTTCTCACCCCTTTTACTTGAATCTTGTTTCCTAACCCACCTCCCAAAATATATGCTTGAAGTTCAGCAGTGCCAAAATGGGTTACTATTTGAATTTGAAGTGTTAAAGTCTCAGTTTCACAGTGTAGCAAAAAAGAGCCAAAACACTGCTGACAGCTCCCCTTTCTGCCCAGCATCCTTAAGCACAGTGAGGCTTTCTGAAATGTTCCCCCATTCCTGATTGAAGGACACCATAGAAAACAAAGGACTGCACAGGTCCATGCTGTGCTGGGCAAATTACTGAAAAATAGATCCACTGATTGTTATTAAATATATACAGACTGTGTCTGTCTCAAGAAGACTCCAGCCCTTCTATTGCCCTTCTGCTCCTCTCCAGGTTTCTGGCCAGGGTCAGAGTCTGGAGAGCAGTCTGAACGGATCCTTGCTGTGATTGATGAGGGCTACCCTTTCCCCTTCCTAGCCTTAGGGTCTGTCCCAAAATTTTGCATTGAATTTATCAGACACAATCTTTTTTGTTTTGTAAAGAATAGGCTGTGTCAGTTTTGAACCTTAGCAGGAGATGTTACTCTCCAAAGAAAAAGCTCTTTTTAGTAGAAACATCAGGTTCAGCAAAAGTGTGAGTTAAACTCTGCTAAAGTCATATCTCTGGTGAAATTCTCCCTTCTGGACATGCCCTGGGAAAGACAGGGGGTGAACAAAGAGGAAAAAGTCTTCTGTTGCAGACCTTTAGCTCTCCAACATTGTTGTTAGTGAAGCTGTGTAATCCATAGGAACTCAACAGAATGGAAAGCAATTCCAGAGAGCCCCAATCCCCAGAACAGGATGTTCATCCAACCACTGCCATGGTTTAGATGAAACCATCAGCACCTGTATTTGACATACTGACAATACACAGAGAACCTTTCTGCTGTGATCTTTTGTCAGTATGGAAGGAAATTTTCTAATGGAGGCAAATTAATTAATCAAGTTAACCCTGAGACATCTAATGAGTATTATAGTATTTAACCACCAATGAATCCGGCAAATACTAAATAGCACTTGAGTTCTATTTCCTTAATTACTGGGTTTGGTTTTTTTTTTAAGAAAATAAAAAATTAGGGGAGATGATTATGTCAGGTTAACAACATTTAATTAAAATAGAGAGAAGGGGTAGCTGCAATGTGCAATCACCACAGAGAGGAAGCAGATAGGAGAGTATTGTGCAAACCTATGAACCGCTCCAGCTTTTAATTAAAATTGCAGTTCCTTAAGATAGCCCTGTGTCAGATGGATTCTGGTTAATTGCTGTCACTCCTGCAAAATTGCCAGCAGGCTCCTTCAGGTGCTTCATGTTCTTAATAGAAATCTGTGTGTCAGTGGACATCTTCATGTCAGGGTACATGCTGGATCTGTCATGTGGGGTGCCCGTCCCTCACTGAGGGTGATACTGCACATAAGAACAATGATCCTGTAGCTGTCCATCTTTTGGAATGTGCAATCTATAGATGGGATAAAAGAGATGTTGCTGGTTAAGCAAGCTCCATGTCCCTTCATTTAAGGTCTAACACTTCAGTTATGAAGGCAAAAGACAGTTAGCACTTTGTTGTGGTACTGATGCTCACAGTGCTGTTGGAAAGCTTTTGGCAGTGATGTGGGAGTCAAGAGACCTCAGCTCTCTCATGGTTGACCTATTAATTCATTGTCAGTTCTTGGTCACTTTTCCTAACTTATCCTCTATATTATCTGCTGGGAAACAACAATCTATTCAACCTTATAGTGGTGTTTAGAGTTACAAACTATCACATTCATAACATTGGCACAACTGCAACATCCTACTGGCATATACACAGACAAAATGTGAGGGAATCAGGTAAATTCACTGCAGAAACAAATAGTTTGTAAACGACTTTCAGTGTCTGGAAAAGTCAGAGATATCCAAGGTACTGTTCAGAAATACATTCACAGGCTAGTAACAAAGCAAAAAAAAAGCAATAAAAAGAGGACATCTGCTTATTGCTGAGAAACAGGTAAATGGCAATAGTAAATTTCATTGTCTTTCACATATGTACATATCTGCTTGTAATAATATATTAGTTTTGTTTCGTAACCTAAAAACATATACAAGCACACACAAGCATATTTGCAAAAAGTTAATTTGGGGTTTAAAAAAGATATACACTACTTGCTAATATGAATGCGCTGATTCAAAACACATCAGGCAAAATCTGAATTTTGGTTCATGATATCTTCCATTAGAGGTGACTGCAGTCTCTCTTGAGTTGCCATTAATAGTTTGGTGGCTTTGAAATAAATATCCTTTAAGTTTTAACTTCCACTGCCCTAAAACCTAGTTCTCTGTCTTCTGCCTCTGTGTTCTCACACTTTTACCTCCTAAGTGTCCAGTTATCCACAAGAAAAAGAAAGTGGGGTTTTAGAGAGTTTCATACCCTTCAAAATGTGATGGAACAAAGGAATTTTCTTATTGCTAGAGATGGAGGATGCATTAGAAGTATATTCAGTCATTGTACTATTAGACTTATTTAATTTCATTCTCTGTGAATCAGTCCACAGCTGTGAAACTGTGATATTAGGGTTACCCCCACATTTTCTGTTTTGTCATTCTAGGCAATTTATGCCTATTAATAACCATTAATATATACAAGTAAGATAATAGCTATGGTGGCTTTCATCTCAGTTCACTGCTGAAAAGAAGTGAGTGTTTCCCACTGCCTAACTAACACTTTTTGTTTAACAAAACAACAACCAAACAACAACAGCAAATCTAATGAATATTACCTGCCAATTAAATTATGAGAGCATAAACTGTGAAAAAGTCTTCAGCTGTAGAAAATTATTTTCAGGAATACCGTTTCACATGTTTTAAAACCTTATTTTTGTTTGGTTTTAGAGCAAATTTCTTTGAGGTAAAACTAGGCCTTTGTTGTCTATTATAAAGAAGCCAAAAAGCAAAGGTAAAGCTACGTTTATCTAAATTTATTTTGCTTGTCCCATTCTAACCAAAGATTTCATACATTTTTATTTAAATAATACATTTTCTAAGGAGCTAAAAACTCACATACTGCTCTGGGATAACTTCATTAGACTCCACTTTGAAATCCCTTGGTCAGATTCTGCTCCCACAGACATGGCTGTAAACATGCTGTAAATCCACTGAAGTGCCTGTTCATTTAATTCAATCTCAGAAAGCTGGAACTGGCCACCAAATGATTTATTTATGGATATCACAACCCCATCGTCACTTAAAAGTAGATGTTTGTATTTCATGTTCTTGATTTTCTTGATTTTTAATCATTCATACAACATCATCAAATATTGATGTTCCATCTATTAAAAATGCCATAAATAAATAAGTTACATACACAGGCCTGACCAGAAACATCATGGTCCAAGATATTCCAATTCTGTGTGCCAGAAACTGTCTTCTGTTTGATAAAGTATTCAGCTGAGCCTGGAAGGTTGTGGGTGGATAGCAGACCTCTAACTTCTTGACTGCTGTACCATAAACATAATAAGACATTTCTCTAGCTTCTTGGTTAAAATAACCTAGGCAATCTCTGAAAGGGAATATGAATAAGCACACTTGATTTTCATCTCAGAAATAAAAAATGAAAAGGTACTAATGACCTCACTGCCTGCAGCCTAAATGCTGTATTTGGACTCATGCCTTTGGGAAAAGGGAAATCCAAAACCCATTAAATCACTTAGGCTACTTGGATGTCTTATTCTGTTCTGTTATTATTTTTTTAAATTGCAAACAGAAAAAAAAAAGAAAAATACCTGCTTAGTTAAAAGCAACCCTTTTGTATACAGATTTTTTAAGAAAAATGTTTACTCCTACTTTCAGTTCAGAAGTCACTCTTTAAAAAAAGAAAAGATTAATTATACACTCAGCACAAACATTTAGGCTAATTCCTTGAAGGGGTGTTAAGAAAATGGATCCACTCATAGTCCTGGTGTTTTATTGTTTAATTGAGTTTTTACCTCCTGTGAACTGCCATAATCCAAAGGACCTGTCAGCCTCTACACAAGCTCACAGTGAGGTGTAACAAAGTATGCTGACTCTTCTTCCTTCTCCCTAAAATGTGCTTTTAAGCAGAGCTGGCTTTACACTTCTCAGAAGAGATGTAGGAGAGGGAGGATGGTGTATTGCCAAGCATGTAGTCCCTGGGCTGGGAAACCCCTACCATAGCAAGAGGCTGCAGGAGGTCTGTCATGGTCTGCAGCTGTCACCTAAATGTCTGTGGTGCAGCTCCTCACTGTGCCTGCATCCAGAAGGGAAAGTGTTTTGAGGTGAGGAAAGTCCATTGCTATGGGTTTCCTGTTAATTCAGACATGGGGTCAGTCACACCCCACCGTTCATAGGGGATCCTCTGGGACCCTCAGCTGTTGGCCCTTCTCCTGTTTTGGTTTAGATAAAGCATAGCCTGTTGGGGGAAACTTTGTGGCTGCTGGGTTACAATTGACAAAATAAGAGTCAGGATCAAAGGAGTCTCTGTCATTGCAGTGATCCACTTGACTTTTAGGGGTTTTTTCCATGAAATGGAGTCCTCTGCTTTCGGTGGTGTTCCTAGGACCATCCTGCTAGTGCCTGTAGGGGCATCAGGGGACAGGCAATAGGCACAGCTGAATAGAGAGCACACTGAGAGACCCATTTCCTAAAAAAGGATCAGGCAGGCAGTCAGTGCTTGTGGCTATGATTGTTTTGATATCTCTCTTGACTCTTCTTCCCTCCTGCCCTTAATTTTTTATTAATGGAGCTGCAGGGCAGTTCCAAACATGCTTGACAATTCTCTAAGAATCAATTTCTTAGAAGCTTAATGCAAATAGGCAGCTGGTCAAAGGAGGAAGCCCACAGTGTGTCTTTCCATCCCTGTCCCCAAGGTGATCACAAACTGGCTCACCCCTGGAACGGCACATCTGCTCATATATGGCTTCATGAAAGCAGTTCCACAGGCTTTGGGGCACCCTCAGTTTCCCTCTGCATGGGCTGGCTCAGCCCAAACAGTGGTGAGAAAATCTAGACACTGATTTTCTCAGTTCTTTGCCTTCACAAGAAAACAAGTTAATAAATCCATACAATTATAGGCAGCTGGCTATGTGGGCCCTCTTTGTGCCCTTTGGTCTATGGACCCATGGCTCTGTGGTGATGCTTACAGCTGCTGACAGGAGATTTGCTGAGGTCTCTGTTCTTTGTCATGCTTGGTCTTGGCATGAAAATTTCACAGCGGTTAATGAGATCCATTGGCCACAGCAATCCATCCCCTGTGCATTGAGTGCTAATTAGTGTCAGGCTGTCACAATAGCAAGATGAGTTGCAAAATAAAACCATCAAGTGCACTCTGATTCTGATTTACTACTTATTTTTCTGTCACTGTGACTGAACAATAATAATAATAAAAAAAAGTCGGTTTGGCCTCTTCTTTGGCTTTGTGTGCTGTGGTGATGATTTCCATGTAATTAATGAGATACATTATCTACTCCCTCACCTTGCAGTAGAAAGAAAAGTCCCTTTTTCACTCTTTAGTTGTTTCCAAAGAGAAACTCTCTGAAAGCCTTGGGAACACACAATCATTCAGAGCGAATGGCCTAAAAGGCAGGCTCCATTCATGGTTCCACACACTCCAGGGTCCTTTTGTTCCTCAGTTTAATTAGATTTACTGTTGAATGCCTACCCACGCCAGCAAACACCACATCAGTGTTTCAGGCTGATGCAAAGGAGGTTGTGAGAGAGATTCTTGGGACCTGATCTTTTTACATCTGAGTCCCCTTCCACAGCTCTGTCCTTGCAGCATTGAATTAACTGTTGCAGTTCTCTAAGGTGTCACAAATTTTCCCATATTTAAGTTAGCTTCTAAATAAACTGTGCATGCAGAAGAATTCTAGAAAATGGATGTTTATCAGTTTTACCTAGAACAAGTTTAGTGACAGCAATCTTGCTCTCTGAGACTTGAGGTGTTGAGATCAGTCTCACTTGGTCTATGCGTTACATTTTTTTTCTAGGATTATTTGTCCTTCTCCAGCAGTCAATTTTTGCAAATGACTTGATTCATATTTATTGTATTTTGTAGACTCTGTCTAGAGAATAGCAACTGTGATTAGAGTATCTTACTATTAATTATGAAGCAGCAAAATGAGAGTTGGCATAAAACTCTTGTATGTCCATTCATCTGTGTGTGACTTGAATTATCCAGTAGTAGTGGGAGAAATACTTTCTTTAGTGCCAAATCCTTATTTTTTTTCTTTTAGCAATATTTATGAGATGATAAAGTTTTACAAATGTTGCAGGAGGGAAAATAAGAATGATCTAGGTTAGGAAAAAAAGGTGAATCATCCTTTAATACCATTCTCTAGTCCCTCTGTCAGGTTCTTTCCAGTCATTTTATGTTTAGCAGCATTGAATAATTCATGCTCTGTCTGCTAATTGTTTTTGCAATTGAAAACTGCTTCTTATACTGATCTGTCCCTCCTACACCACTAAGTTTTGTATTCAGTAGGACTAGTCACCGAGGTACTTTCTCACACAGTTTATAATAATGATGACTAACAGTGTTTCAGCTGCAACACACTTAAAATAAAACAATAATACATGATTGTATAGCATACCCTATTTCAGAGCAGACCTCTTAACCTAGGAAGCTTTCAACTTCCCCGTGGCATTTCAAAATCCAAACTAGTGCTACTATTTTTATTTTTTTTTTTACTTGAAATTATTTCATTTGGTGTGGAACCTTTTCATGTGGATGTAATCAGACTTTTTGTTGGAAAGTTTGCCTTTCTCCATTAACTGCATTGTGTAATTGGGTATGATTTAGACCAGTAACAGGGAGACCATGACAGCTGCCCCAGCTATTGCTTTTTTGCACTTTGTTGGTCTCTTCCTCCTTTGCAAATAGGTCAGTTCTCAGTCATGCACCAGCAGGCTGTCAGCAGTAGCAAAGGGCCGTGTAGAGTGTCTCAGCTATGGAGACTGTTGAGAAAACAGCCTCTCTGAAATGAATGAAGCAGCAGAGGGGAAGACCCTAAACACATCATATTGTTTCCACCTTTCTCCCCCTCCCTGGTTTGGTTCCTTCCAGCTCCTTTGTGGTTGGTTTGTGGTTTTTTTCTCTCTTCAGATCTGATAAAACATATTGGATGCACTGGTTTAGTTGTTACTGATGACTTTTGGAGGGGGGGGGGTTGTTTGTTTGCTATTTGTTTTTTCCCTGCAGAGGGCAGATTCTGTCCATCTCACATAAGTCCTTAACTGGAAGGTTGTTTTATACAACATGGTGTAAATAAGGTTTCAATAGGGTTATAGCTCTTGATTTTTTAAAAATCTATTACTCTTAGCCTTAGCAAAATGACAAAACCAGTCATACAGGATTCTGTAGCATAGTCAAGTCAAGAACTAGGTGATTTTGCTTCCTCAAGTGTCCCTGTGCACCACAGAATTGTTTAGATTGGAAAGGATCTCCAAGCCCATCAAGCGCAACCACCAACCCAGCAGTGCCAAATCCACCACCAGTCACATTCTTAAATGCCACATCTACAAAACCTCCAAGTACTTCCAAGGGTGGTGACCCATCCCTAGGCAGCCTGCCCCAACATCTGACAACTTTTTGATGAAGAAACCATGATGACCAATGTGCTGAAAGGTCTACAAAAAAGGAAATGAATGATTAAAGGCCGATGCCTTTATTTTTGTCTGAATTGGAGTATATTTTAAATTAAGGTCTGATCACCCTGCAGGCTGCAATTGCTTGTTATTTTATATAACATTTCATATTCAGAGCTACAGGGCGTATGACAGGTATAAAATAGGTAATTTTATAGAAGACGTCTGTTCGAAAACATGACTTTGCTGAAATGGTGGTAATTTTTTCCATAAGTAGGTCATAGGAAAGAGCAATCCAATATGAGAGTCTTTATTTGTTTAAATGTCTAAAACCCAGTCTAACTGATTAAAAGAATGAGAGCATACAACAAAAAATCCCACATGACAAAATGAACAGCATTTGAAAGAAGGGAATTTGTTTTCTAATATGTGATTTACTTTTTATTAGTTATGGTCTCCAAAATTGTATCCCTTTTAGTTAATTTAGTTTTTTAAGAACATAACTTGCTTTGTTAATTTGGCATGGAGTTAGTCTGTTATCACAAAACACCCTAGCAAAAGAGATTGGCAGAGTTTGTATTGTAAATACAGGGTTCTTTTCAGTTAATTATATGCAAATCAGCTTTGTTAACAAACACGTAAATAACTCTGCCTTGTCTTCATTAGCCTGGGAGATACAGTACATTTCTCAAGGAACTAGACAAGGAATATTAATCAAAGCAGCTTGTAAGTTTTAATGAGCTTATTAATTGTTGACCTTTGTATTTCCAAGAAGTGGTATTAAAAGTGAAAGATAACTGAGATATTTTTGTGGAAAAATGTTATGCAGATATATATGGGAAAAGTGTTCATGGCCAAATTTGGGTCATGTGAAATAAAACCTCAATCTAGCTGCTGGCATATTGTTAATTCATGTTTTTCTAAAAAACTATATGCTGGCTAATGAAGGTTTAATGGGAGAAATTTTCTTTTTACACCAAAAGAACATTCAGTATTGTGGAGGAAGATGAGGAAAAAAGGGAATAAAGTTAATTTTTGTTGTTTCCTGGGGCAGATTTTTTAACTTTACAAACCAGTAGTGATGCAGTTTGGATTTGCTTCCTAAACAAACATCCTGAATTTCAGGTGATTCTAGCTGTTACTTTGGTGTTTGGATAATTTTTCAAAATAATCTTGAAAAACACAAACAAAAAATGAACATGGAGACAAGGCTGGGCAAGATCTCTGCCCTGCATGGCCAGGTGATCTTGTCACACTCTGCACATTAACCCCATTAACCATAAGTAGAAGGGTGAAATCCAGGCTGAGGAGTCTGGTGGTGAAGTTCATTGATGCCTTGCCTTGAGGGCAACCTTCATGTTTGACCCTCAGTAGTGATCAACCCTCACTACCATCCCTACTAAACAGAGGAATGTACTGCTTCACATGGTTAATCCAAATGTTGTGGGTAAAGAGGAAACCTAGCTCTGACAATAGCCTTTAATGCTGTGTGCAGGAGCAGACTTTGCTGTAATTAATCCTCTAATTAATTTCTAATAGCTGTCTAGCTATGTGTCAATAAACAAGGAGGATACATGACAATAAAACTGTCAGAGTAACTAACATGCAATGTTGCTTCAGAGAAAGACAGACAAGAAGGGAGACAAAACAGGTAGAACAAGAAATAAAACAAGGTAGACCATGGACTGAGATTAAATGGAGTATAAGCAGGAGAGACAAATTTTGTTGCCAGCTGATCTTTCCTAATTTGATTTGGTCATTTCTAATTCTGAGGAATAAGCTCGTTTCCAGGGTGGGAGGACAGACAGCTGATGATTAACTTCTGGTACCTGAGTTGCTCTGGTCTCCAGCTCTGACCCTTCCATGGCAACAGATGGTGGTGTCTACTTACTTTCTACCACTGCTGTCCACATGAAGACATTGTAAATCCTTGTAGATGTATACATCCAAAAGACTGTACCTGTGTAGTGATGAGTTACAAAGCTGGACTACAAAAACACTGGAAACTAGACTGTACCTCATTTGGTGCAGCAAAAATAAGAACTAAACTTGAGAAAATATTCTGTTCCAGGAAGTTTACCACCTGAACTTTTATGAGGTGGGGTAGAAATTAAGATTAGCAGTTCTTCTGACCATGTTTCATTTCTGATGAAAGAAAACTGAAATATTTTTATCAGTTCTACTAGGCTTATTACAGAATAAAACGAAAAAAAAAAAAAAGAGGATTGTAGGGAATTTTTTACTGAGGTGTTTCTAAATCCTGGAACATTAGAGACCCAGGAAAGCTCAAATGACCATCTGTCCAGAGATAACACTGCTTAGGGAGAACTGAGCTGCAACATAACCCATGATATTCTTAATTAGTCTTCGCCTTCTGTATTCCAGTTCTCTCAGGTTTTAGATATTCTCTTGAATTTGTGAGCCAGATATTCATAACAACTGCAACCCATCTCAGTTTCAAGTTTGCAAAATGCTTGTGGCAATAATTCTAAGTGACATAAAACAGAGCAGTTGCATGTGGGGGTGGTTTTGGGGTGAGTTTTGTTTTGCTTTGATTTGTTTTGTTTTTTCCCCTGTGGAAAAAATATTCTGCTCTGAACCAATCACAGACTTTCTGGAAACTTTAAAGGGGTAATTCAGTCTCCCCTTTTCCATTTAAAGTCTCTTCAATCAGTTCTTTCTTCCTACCATCATTGCTGACATTGATTTATTTCAATTAAGATTCTTGTGTTCAAGCACCATAATTAGCCCCTGTCACTACTAATTCTTATCCCCTTGGATTATATAGATAGAACTAAAATCCATGTGGACTAGTTCACTGGTATGTGCTCACCTGCAAACTGGAAGAAAAAGAGCCCAAAATTCCCCAGAGAGGTATAGTTGGGACCAGGAAAACATTTCAGTGCCTGTCTCACAGAATCTACAGGTCTGCGTGTTTTAAATGGGTTTATGTAATTTCTTTCTGATGCCATTTTCTACAAATCCTCCTTCAACCTTCTTTAAAGAATGGAAATTAACCAGAAAACAGCTTTTTCCATAAGATCCATTACTCAGAAGTGGCTGTAAGTTTCCAAAATCGTGCTTTACAACAGAGCTATTAAACATGCTTTTATCCTTGGAAGTAAAGAGTATGAATAATACAGGTTACCTTGGGTAGTTGTTTGCTATGCTGAGTCAACTTGGCTAAATTTCACTGCACGCCACATCTTCAGTGGAGCTATGAAATACCCATCCCATGACAGATTTCTCCTGGTGATATTTTCCCTGCTTTCACTCCTTGCCTTAAGGAATTAGTTTGATGGACTCATGCAGGTGTCTCCTACTCACTCATGCAGTGTGCTGGATAAGTGTTGGGATGTAATCACGTTGACCGAAGCAGAGCCAAACCAGAGTGCTGATTATTATGATGTGCATAAGAAACACACCAAATTTGATGGAAATAGATAATAGGGACATGTCTGCTTTTATTTATTTGCCCTGGGATATTTTCAGGGCTTGATGTCCACGTCTTGGTTCCACTAGATGGTTTTATCTTCTTTTTGCTTACAAAAGCCAAGAAATAATACCTGGAATGAAATATTCAAATAAAGAGTCAGAGGATAAATGCCTTGCTTGGTGTGAAAAGTCTACCCTCTTTGAAATGAGACCTTTTCATAGTCAGTATGAATACAGTGCCCCTCCTGCCCTGTAAGGAAAAAACATTAGAAGGTAACATGGGAAAATATGTACCTCAGACTGCTCATACTCATACACACACAGAATTTATTGTAAAATCTGAAGTAAATTGTTGTCAAGCTTTGTAAACACAGAATTCAGCACTGTAACGTCTGAGTCTTGCATAAAATTCTTGCAAAAGGCTCCCATAGCCTTCAGGGAGAAGGTAGTATACATTATAACTGGTTAATGCTTTATAGGATAGAAATTCAGTGAAGCAGGAAAGTGCTTGTTCAAATTACTTTTTGTAGGTTTTTTGGTTTGAGATTCTTTTCCCTTTTTTTCTTATTTTTTCTTTCTGTGAGGCTCTGGGTGCTCTCTCTTGATTGGGACTTACTAAGGAAACTGGAGTTTGCTGAAGCAGAACTTGTCTCAGACCTTGAACATTCACGTTCAGCTATGACAGCATTTGGGATACCTTTTACTTTAGCAGAGCGGGTGGGAGGAGTCTTGCACCTTAAGATCTTTTTCCAGACCAGCGGCTCACTAAGGAGATGAGGAGACCTGTAATATTGATTGGATTAAGCAAGCATCAAATAGCCTTTCACCTTTATCTGATCAGCTTTCTGTATCAAAACATGAACATGAAAATAAGAGCATTAAACTCTGAGCCTTCCCCCCCCACCCCAACGCTCGTGGTCAGGAAAGCTTACTTACATTAAAGAACATTCTGTATCACAGAAAGCAGCTGCGTTTGAGGCCTAGGATTAGGCATCATTTGGGAATATTTGAATCCAGGACAGATATTTTTTGCTTCTCTCAGTGTACAGAGATCTCTGATTCAGATGAGGAGAAAGATTCCATTTTTTCTATAAACACAGTAATGTTTAAATGAAAATAATGGAGAAAGCTTCTCTGGTTTACGTTTCAGTGTAGTTTTCCAAGGTATGAGATGACCTGAAATTAATTGCAAAAATTTAGTCAGGCAAGAGAAGCCTAAGTGCCTATACTGCTTATATGCCAGCTTCATACTGAAACCACGCGTCTTTTATTAAAGTGAATACTATTTTCTTTATTTTTCATAATTACATTATAGAAAGTGACTATTTTTCTGACAGTCAAATGTGAGTGCACATGCACAAGCAGACAAACAAGAAGAGTGTGAGCACAGTGCCTGCAGTGTTAACTGTTAGACTTCTCAGAAGTTTCAAATGGAAGAAAAAGTAAAGCATCCTTCAAAATAATGATCAATTTAGGTTGTCTCATCAAAAAAAGCAACTTAGTGTCTTGCGTTGACAAACTACTGCTGGGAGGAAGTATTAATAAGGGACCAACAGGAACACCAGGGCTATTCAAAAGAATTAAAAAGCCTTGGAAAGCTCCTACTTCCACTCTGTCTGTAGTGAAAACAAGTGCAGTGAGGAAAAGGGCAGAAAAAAACTTTATCTACCACAGCCGTGTGCAGTTATTTCCAAGTGAATGCCCAGCTCTGCAGTTGTTGCTGGCCTCTGGGGCTGAGGGTCTGTGTTTAAGTCCTGGTGTTGACACAGCATGTACCCGGCCTGGGCAAGGAAATGCCCTGCAGAGCACACAGAACATGAGCTGTGCCAGCACCAAAAGTCACCTTATCCATGGGTAGGGTTAGAGCTCAGCACTGTCCTGAGGGTGCAGGTCCTGTGTGGCACTGTCACAGGGGTGGGGTGGTGTACGAGGGGGTATAGCACACCCATATGCTTCTGGTTTCTTCTGTAGTTTGCCATGAAACCTGGTGCAGCTGGGAAACCACCCATCACATCACCCACCCGTCACATCACTCCTGCAATGCATAACCCACTCATGGCATCACCCGCCTATCTACCACCCCATCACATCCCCCACCCCTCTCCTCTCCTGCTCGTCTCATCCCCTACCCTGGCCAGGACCTCACATCGCTCAGCACCTGCTGCCGTAGCCGCGTCTGCAGAGACCCCTCGTGGAGATGCAGCAGATACCAGGAGAGGCACCTGCCTTTTTTATTTCTTTATTTTAAGTGTTTATACTTAGCAGTACTAATTGCTTCACAGTCTTAGTGAAATGTTAGAAGGCTATCTCCCTGAGGAGAGAACAATTCTCCAGGAATGCCCCCTGGGTGGGGCATTGCTGAATTTTCTAGATCATCGTAGAAAAAACCCCACACTTGCAGAAATGTTTTGCAAAGGGAAATTCAATTTTTGCTCTCTCTCCCAAACCTGAATGGTATCTCTAAAAATCAGCTGAGGTTTTTGGTTTAGTTTGATTGTTTGTTTGTTTGGGGGTTTTTATTTGCTTTTGGTTTTTTGAGTTTGTTTTCAGTTTGAGGTTTTTTTGTTCTTTTGTTGGTGTTTTGTTTTTAGTTTCTGGTGACAGTGAAACCCCAAAGGGAGCATATCAAGGCAAGTGGTTCTGGATTTCCCAGTGCAGACATAATTTCCTGCATTTCCCATCACTGCCCTGCCTCAAGATTGTATCTTTAGTCCTGTTTGTTTGAAAGTAGGACATAAAGAGCAGAGTTCTCCAATTAGGGGGAGGTTTGTTGCCTTCTCCAGTCTTTTACCTTTTTGGAACCAGAAGGAGCTGCAGAAAGCTCAGCACTGACTCCAGACAGTAAGAAAGCATCCAAACTAGGACTTCAGGATCTCTCTCTAAACTCTTGCCCAAAGTATCTGAAGTCCTCCTTCTTCTCCTCTCTCAACAATATCATTTCCTGCAGTACCACAGTACTGACTGACAAGACTAAATTTTCTCCGCAATGTAAGGTATGAGCAGATTCTAATACTGGCTCCTTTTTCTGTTTAATCACTCTTGAAAAGAATGTTTATCTGAGTCCAAGGGAGGGGTGGGGAAGGCTAATTGGTTTGAAAATTCAAACCCTCTCTTTTCCCACCTGAAACAGGGTGTCTGAGCCGATATAAAACTACATGGTGTCAGCTTAGTGATGCCTTTTGCCAGGTCTGTGTGCTTTTCCCTCGCTATGTGTTGTGTCCTATGCCTTCTCTGTATGACTGTGTAGAACCCTTACTCTTATGAAATCTGCCTTTCTTTGCTGTAGATGTATGCAGGTGTCTCAGGCCAAGGTTCACATGTGAGAACTCCAGGCCACATCAGTACTCAGCCTTTGGTATGGCATCAGCTCTTTTCCAGCTAAGGAAACTAGGCTTGTTAGCACAGCATGTCTGTGTCCCTGCTTACCTTGGAACTCATGGACTAATTTTGGTAAGATGATGACAGAAGAGGATATATCTTAAATACATTGATTTTTAAAAAAATCTGTTTAGATAGTACAAACAGCCACAAAGAATACAGGAAGTTCCTCTCAAGATGTGAATACTCAGGCAATCCAACTGCAACAGTTCTGTCAAACTGTAGGAACTCTGCCGTAAAACCTTTGGTGTGACATTTGCTCTATGTTCCTCTGCATGAGGAAAATAGACTTTACCATAACTGCAGAGCTTTAGTGATAAACATCCAAATAAACTCACTGTAAACTCTGTAAATATCATATTCTTTGCTTCCCTCTCTTGGGATTTGAAATGTATGCATAAGGAGTTTGCAGATGAACTTTCAGAAAGCTGATGCAGATGGACAACTATAAAGATCTTCAGGTCTTGGAATATGAGTAACTGTCACCATCACACAAGTACATCATAAAATCTGTCAGGATGCTGTGAGAGAAAGCAAAAATAGCTTTTTTTTTTTTTTATCCTAATCTTTTTCTGAATGCTCTGTCTGGTTGCAATGCAGCTAAAGACAATGAGAGCTGTGAAAGATGAGCATATCTGAATTTCTGCCTTTACGCTTCTGAAAATAATAATCAAATATAAAGTTAGGGTAGATGAGTGTGACACCCACAAATCAAAAACAGAAAGATAAATAGTTCCTCTGAAAGACTGCTAGGGTGAAATTAATGTCAGATTCCCACAGTGAGTCCTTCAAAAAAGATAACATGAAAATCTGTGCTTCTGCTTCTCATCTACAATTGCAATACTGGCATATTTTCATTTCCTTCTTTTCTCCTCTGTCTTGGTTTGGAGCTCAAGGAGAAGGTCCTGTCTGGAATTTATTGGCAATTGTAAGAGGTTAAAATTTTTTAATTAGCTATTAAAATGCATACTAATGTTAGGGCTTTAGAGGATGTGCTCCTGTGATGTGTTAATTCATTTTTAATGTGGAAAATTAAGAGTGGGTTAAAAAAAAAATCTATGAAGCATTGCCTAATCAGTTGGCTGAATCTGCTTGGTCATCACATCATTTCACCTTCCATGGTTCTGGGCCCTTTTCACAGGGGTGAATCTAAATGACAGAAGTTACAGGTGCATTGCTTTCATTATGCCAAGTTCCTGTTTCTTATTCCCTGATTCCAACCCTCTGTATTGCAGGCCAGGTTACATGGTCTTATGACCTAGGATTTGTTCTCACCCAGGTTCCACTAAGTTGTGTTGGATGAAGAAGTGAAAAAATCAACCCAGATCTTGTCAGAGGTGTCAGCAACAGCCAGAGAAAGATGAAGATGGATTAAAACATTATCCCTTAATTTAAGTGCTTCAACCCACAGTGTGGATCTCTTCCTATTGAAGTTTATCTCTAATCATGATAATGATTTAATTAACTGCAGAAGATACTTTGCATTTTCTCAACAACACCAAGCTCCACTTACAAGCTGTTTTTTTACAAGGGCTTTAGAAATGATCTCTATAGAACAGCCAAGAAACTTTTGTTGTCTTCACACTCCAATGAAGTTGAGACTCCCATATAGAACACTGAGAGCCATAGGTAAAATCTGTCCTTAGGTGAACCTACCCTAGTTGATGCTACAAGCAGTTCTTTCCATATGAAAGTAGCTCTTTGGAACACAGAAACAACATGCCTTCAAGAACTGGATCCGGCAAGTCATAAACAAATAACATAA
This sequence comes from Empidonax traillii, assembly GCF_003031625.1. Taxonomy (NCBI): domain Eukaryota; kingdom Metazoa; phylum Chordata; class Aves; order Passeriformes; family Tyrannidae; genus Empidonax; species Empidonax traillii. The sequence continues at coordinate 212,778 of NW_020956033.1, forward strand.
CTTTGATTGATGCTTAGTGTTACCCTAAGAGAATGATTGGATGGATTTGCAGCACAGATTTTGTTTGATTAGGTTTGTACCCTTTCATGTTATTTAAAGTTCCTTTACACTTCAATGTTGCAAGAAAAACACTCTAAAATATTCCAGTAGCATGGAAAACAAAGCATAATGTACAGAGCTTATAACAGAATGAAACTTGGTGCAACATTATCGGTGATTTGATTATTAGATTTCTTTCATTTTAACTCATGTCTCACTCCCCTTCTCAGCAATGCATGCAACCAGTGTCAAATGTCAATATTAATATTGTTTCAGCTAAAGTGATGCAGTTGTGCAAGAGGATTATAGTCTTGTCAATAGTCCTGGTATTTTCACTCATTCACACGCATGAAAACCTCAGGGATTTAATTTTCGGATCACATGTGATTCTATTGATTGAAGTCTACAGGGGTCAAAGAGAAATCTGCAATTTGTGTCTCCTGTGCCTGCGTTAAAGGCCTGTCTATTGCAGAAAGGACAATGGGGGGTAAATAAATACAGCAGCTGGTGGAAAACACATGAGATTCTTCTCAGAGTTTCTTGTTTTGATGGAGTTTTTTTGTGTTGCAGTTTGTTTGGTTTGGGTTTTTTCCCTTTAAGTTTCATCAGTTCCAACTCTGAAACTGGGAGACATCAATCTTTTCCAGTTAGGTAAGCTCTCTGATTCTTTCAGAACTGTAAATGATGGTAATAAAACTGTATATTTAGATTGGCCTTGTGTGAAGAATTATGTCAGGCAACAAAATTGTTTTCTTCCTCAACAAAAAGGCAAAGTTACCCTTGGAGCCTTTAAAACTTATGTTTGCTGTAGAAAAGATGCAGACCATAAAAGTTTAGGTTCTGTAGCTCTACTTGCTCATGCTGTGTTCTCACCCCATCTCACATGTTTAAGTTGAGTCAGAAAGAGTCTGTTTCTTGTAATGGAGGAACTGAGGGGAAAATCTAGGTGATTCAGACATTGTTTCTCTTCTTACAAGCTGATTGCTGAACTAAGATATTAGCCTGCAGAACTGGAGGCCTCTGCAGGAAATGGTGTTTATCTGACAGATGTATGTAATAGTGCAGTCCTGCCTATCTTCAACTATGATAATGTCCCTCCAGTGTCTTCTTCCCAAACTAGACTTTGCCATTTGGGGTAATGGCAGAATGTTTCAGTGATATGCCTTCATTCCTGCTACTCTTTACATACACTTTGTTACTTAATTCCACCCTTTCCATTCCTTGCCTTGCCTTGCCCTGCCTTGCTCTGCCTCTTTCCTTTCCTCTTTCCTTTCCTCTTTCCTTTCCTCTTTCCTTTCCTCTTTCCTTTCCTCTTTCCTTTCCTCTTTCCTTTCTTCTTTCCTTTCCCATTTCCCCTTTCCCCTTTCCCCTTTCCCCTTTCCCCTTTCCCTTTCCCTTTCCCTTTCCCTTTCCCTTTCCCTTCCCTTGCCTCACCTTTCGTTTATCCATTTGACTCTCAATTTGTGTTAGAGAATGATAATATGAAGCCTAGAGCGTGAAACTGGAGAAGATGGGATTGTTTCTGGAAGTCCTCAGTTTCTAGTATTGCTCATTAATGCAGTCTTGGGGAATGACCAAAAATAATTAAGCTCTGTGCAACAACAACCTCTGCTCTTTAGAATCATTGCAGTAGAGGAAATGCCACTGTAACTGTTGATGTGTGACGTCTATTAGCTGCATCCCTCTCTCAAAGCCAAAGCAATGGACTGAGTTGTGACTTCAAAGGATCAAAATATAGGAGCAGCCCCTTGATTTGCCCCATGCTGAGAGAAAGCCAAATTGGAGAGAGATTTATTTGGAGTCATGATTACTGGGTCCTTAGTAATAAGTTAAACTTGAAGCATCACAGACTAAACTAGGACATGGCAGCAAAACTTCAGTAACTAAAAGCATTTGTCTTTGAAGATTTCCTCTCTGGAAACAGAATGTCTTAATGATACAGATGTATTCCATTGATTTTGCTCTGGGAAAAGAGGGGGAATGAATACTAGTCTTCTATGGGCTAGAGAAGACTGGAGCTGTACATCCTTGTCATAGATGAGGTAGAAGCCTGTGTGGCAGCTTCCTTTCTGCTAAAACAGAACCACAACCTCATTTCATCTTTGGGAAAATGCATCTTTTTCAGTTTCCAAATTTTAAAGTTGCAGAGCTTTTGTAGTCAATGGAGGTCTTGGCCCTTCTGTTCAACTTGGTTTTTTTCTTCAGTGGAATAAGGAAGAATGAAAACGAGAAACGGAGACCTCTGTGGCTTCCTTGTGCTGCCCTGATCCTGAGACAGAGTGGATTGAGGTGGGATTCTTAAAGCATGGGACTACTCCATATTCCTATCTCTGCAAAATCAGAGAGAGCTAGGCTGGGACATAGAACATGTTTGAGCTCTTCTTTAGATATGGATTCCTCTAGCTAAGCGAGGAGATGCAGTATGAAGGTATGGCCCCTGAGGAATATTTAACAAACTGCATTCCAAAACTGAAAGATTAAAAAAATCTTTCCATTTCTTTCCCTCCAGCCTTACACTTAACTAGGAAACAAATAACCTCAGAACATATTTTTGGAATGAGTTACTATGTGGTTTTATATCCTTATATTCTGAGTCATATCTTCACGAAAATGTACTGTCATGGCATTGTAAGAGACTCTAGTGGCTTATCTCATTTAATGCTGCTCCATCAAGGTTGCCACATGAACATAATCTTGTAAATGAAGGAACCAATGCAAAGAAGATCAGTGTCAGACTTTGACGTATATGATATGCTTTTCTGATCATCTTCCCTTCATGGGGATCAAAGGCTGGAATATGCTATCAGATTAGCAAGGACCATCAACATTTTATTCATTTATTTATTTATTTACAGATAGCAGAAAATTAAAAGTTGCATAAAAATTGCTGTAAAAGTAATTTGAGTATACTTTTTTTGGTTGGTATTTAGATTCTGGGTACTCCATTATGAGATGCTAATTCACAAGACATGGGGAATGTCCAAGACAAAGGCATTTCATATCTGTATCAAAACATTTTCCCCTACGTGCAAGACAGTGCATAAGCTACAAGAATTGTGTGGCAAGAAGAGATCTGTAGTCCTCAATAGTTCATATTTGCTGGCTCAATCTCAGTGTCTGTTTTCATTAGGGATATGAAGGTTGTTTTCACAGTATGTTGCCCAGTCACATTCACTTCAGATTGGGACTTGCACAGTGGACCGTCACCTCTAAATATTGGGTGCGTTTGTGTACTGGTTCATTAGGATACATGCCCGGAATAAAGACAACAGTCATTCAAACACTACAAAATATCTTTTGTTGCAGTGAGAGTAAAAAAAAAACCTATTAGGAAAGAGAATCAAAAGCTAAAAAAGAATACAAAAAACCTACTTTATCTATTGGCATTCATACAATGCTACGGACAGCCTCTATTAGAGTATAAGCTAGTTAAAAGGGAATTTAAAGGATACAAAAGAAAGGCTATAAAATGTTTGCTTTCTCCGTTGCTTCCTATCAATAAACTGTGCTTACCTGCGCAGACAGGCCAGGGCTACCAGGATCTGCAGCAGCTGGTCCATACCCATGCTTAGTGGGCATCCCCTCAAAGCGACACAGTCTGGATTCGAGGATGAGTATTGCTCAACCCAGCAGTCCTGACACCCCATTTTATCAGCTCTACATTACACTATGTAGGGCCAGTACGCAGTATAAGGTGATGCTTGAGTGGTAGCCAAACACTGCCTGTTCATCACGTCATGGCAACAGTCTGCTCATGCTCTGCTGTAGGGCAAGGGGTGAACGACCCCTGACCACATCATCTTCCTCTCCATCATCTTCCTCACCCCTATGTATGATCTCTACCATTGTGTTTCAAGGGTATTTGTATCTATCTTGCAGAATGTAACCAAGCCAAGGAGGAACTCAACTATGATAATAAGGGACATGGAATTAACTTTGCTAAAGGCACAATGGGCCTTACAGTCAACTTGTGCAATAAAGTTACATTGTACAATACTCTGGTTGGTTTCACATGCTGATATAATCACTTTCTCACCCCTCTATGCTCCACTGATCATCTAAATCAAAAGTACTCTCTTACATACTTCATTGTTTGCTTGTCCAATCTCTGTTTCCATCAGGGATATGAATGTTTTGTTTGCAGTATATTGACCAGTCACATTCACTTCAGGTTGGGACTTGCACAGTGAACTCACCTTTAACTGCTGTGTGCTTTTGTAGTACAGTTTGTTGCTCTGGGAACAAGAAACACAACTGGTCAGTCTGACCTGTGATCCAGTGACCAGTTCTGCTGAGGGACAGTGTGGATAAGAGTGATGGTGAGACCCTTGGAGTTGTCATCTGATCAAAAGATCACCTGCAAGGATCAGGCCTAGCCATCATCCTGTAACCTGACGTTACAGCTACCAGCTTGCTGCAGGATCTGGAAGTTTCTTTGGGGCACTCTCTGGCATCCTGGAAATGAATGTACTTGAAATTTTAGGTTATTTCCACACTGGTAAATATAATCAATTTCTTGCAGTTACATATGCAAGAAAATTGCATGTATATTCCATATGTATTGGCAAGAAAATCTTGTTATCAGTACAGCTCAGAGAGGTACTATTAGCTGTTTCTGTAAAGGAATAAACCTACTGACTGGTGTTGGCTTTCTCTTCTTTCTTTCTTTCCTAGGAAAATTTCATCCATGCTAGGAAAGTTTTCTATGATCACTTTCTTTGGAAAACTCATAAATTCAGATAAATCCTTAGAGATACATCAAAACTAGATACTGTGAAATGTACAGTTTCTCATGAAATCAGATGAATTCATAATAATACACACAGTTTATATGATATCTGAGATGATCAAAACTCTGTACAGACATTAACTCATTAAATGGGACAATAGTTGCATGCTGTCACAACTTTGATTTGTAGAACTTGAAGCCACACTCAGTTTGATCCTAAATAGACTAGAATTTCAATTTCCATCCTTTGTGGAAAAGATTTTGGGGTGGTGTGTGAATAATACAAACAACACATGATTGTGTGTGAGCAATATGACCAAATGTTAGAGCACTATGAAAGGTAAAGCTCTAAGAATAAGATCCATAGCTGTTTATTTCCATATCAGTAAACAATTGTTGGAGGGTCACAACATAAAAAATAACAGAACTCTGTCTGGGCTCACTTTCCGTGACTGGACCTGAGGAATAAGTCCAAGCACTGTGTTCCTAAACCATTCGTAGATGGTTTTGTGGGATGGAATTGATTTATAGTTTACTTTTTAAGTTCAAGTGGTTGAAAATTCTAAAAATCAAAAGTCTGAGATGTGATCCCAGAATCTGCTTTTAAAAAATGCATGAGTTGGTAGGAAGTCTTGGATGAGCTGTCTCAGTTAATTGTTTGTGTTCACAGGACAGATGTCTTCCTCTGAACTAGTCTCCCCAGACTCACTGGTAGGTAATGAAATTAAGTAATGGCTTCACCGGGATCTTGCACAGCTTTATCTGGCCTCTTGGAAACATTTGTAGGGGGTTGGTGCTTGTTTTTTTTAATTTATTTTTGTTTTGGTTGTTTGTTTGTTTTTCTCCAGAGTTGTGCTTTAAGTGGTTCTTTTACCTATTAAATGTAAGTGGATACTGAAAGTGCTCAGACAAATGTCTACATATCAGCCTCTGATGTTGGGTCACATTAACCCCACTTCTTATAAGAATTTCGAAGGTTATTTGCTATTTCTAATGAAACCCTGACATGAAGTACACTGGACAAAAACAACCTTTCACTGATTTTTGTGATTGTTATGTGGAAATCCCAATAAGCCTTCTATTCCATATTATTTATAAATCTGACTCAGTTAACGAAACAAAACTGCAGCTTTACTGCTATAAAGTAACCTGGTGTTTGAAATTACTAAGAAAAGCAGAGTGTGGTTTCTCCTACTGCCAGTGCTACTGCTGAATGAGCAAGTGGGATCTGTAGTTTGGCCCTCCCTGCCCTGGCAGCTGTCACGTAGAGATCTGGAGGCCATAATGATGAACCCTCTACGTTGCTGAGATCTTTTGAGTGACCTGGAGCAAGTCTTACCCTCTTGTTTTGTCCGTGAGAGCAAAGCGTATCCTGGCAGTGACTACTGCAGAGCTGGGTGTGGGAAAAGTGGCCAAGAGGAGGTGAGAGACATGGCTGAAAATTTGAAGTGCTTGATTTGGGGGCTGAAGGGTATGGGAAGAACGATTAAAACTCAAAAATCCTAAGATGACTATTAGCACACTGTCTCACCAGAATCTCCTCACTGTATTTTGTTTAACAGGCAAAGCATTTATTAGCAAAAACAAGCACTGTTTCCTACTAACATCACATGCTTTTGGAAACAAAACTTTCTCATCAAGCTGTGTATGATAACTGCACAACCAGA
>NW_020956033.1:219259-242275 GCF_003031625.1 Empidonax traillii
TCTGGCCTCAACAGTGGGATTTCATAACATGGAGAGCTGACCCTTGGGTTTGCAGAGGCCAGCTCTCTGTGCATATGTTCATTAATAATTCATTTGATCTGGCTGTGTTCCTTCGTTAGGTGTTTAACAGCTGGCTATTGATTTGTGGTCTATTCTTAGTTGAAACTGAAATTTATAAAAAAAAAAGAAAAAAGAGAAAAAAAAAGAAAAAGGAGAGCAAGCAAGGGAGAAGAAAGGGTGTGCTTATATTGCTCTTGCTTAACATGCTGGAAGCTTGTGCTGCTGCAGAGCTTCCACACCGTTTGACCTAGCAGTAGGGAACTGAGATGATTCAGTGGCCTAAAAATATTCACAAAAGACTCCCCTCGCATTTCAGGCTTCCTTACAATAATATCAATATTAAAACATCAAAGCTATAATCCATCAAAAAAGAGTTCTCACTCTTCCCATTACATGTTATCAGACCCATTTGTAGACTGTCTCCTAAGGTACCCTGGCCTCTTCAGGTGGCTTTCTGCAGCCACTGTGAGTTTGCAGAATAAAACAAGTCATGTTCCCACTTTGATATGGGTTAAGCTTTGAATATGGATGTGTGAATGTGTATGTGCCTCTCTGGGGTATGGCAGCAAAACACAACCTTGAGTGTTTGCCAGTGACGTCTGTGTGCTGAGAACTGAGAGTTCCCACTGCATCCATTAAAATACATGTTTTGGGCTGAGGGCATCATTAACAGCTTGGTATTGCTCGTGGCTCCGAGAGGAGCCGTTCCCTGCCATACGGTGTGTCAGTGGGGATCACACTAATGATCTGGAACGGCGAGCTGGGCACTTGGAGGGATGTCACGCATTTTGGGTGAGGCTTTGGGGAAGGCTGGCTTAAAATGGAAACACCACCGCAGCAGGACTCCTTGAATTTTGATAAAAGTGTGCGTGTGTGTGTTTCAGAAATCTGCTTCATTTTCTTTTACTTTCTTTGTAATACACTATATAGTGATTCATATGTATGAAACGTATACTTTCCTTAGCATACCAATTACATAAGGGCTCCTTACCTCAAAGTCCAACGTTTTCTCAATATTTCAACTTTGATGGAAAATGTCTTATAGTGTTTATTTACATAAGTTTTACATGAACTGGATTTCTTCACTTTCAACAACCACGGTAAGTGACAGACACAGCAAGTGTGGATTTCCCTGTGGCTCCTGTGAGGAGCCCCCAAGATCAAAACTGGTGTTCCTCTATGTCTTCAGATGTCTAGAATTCTAAAGAAAGTTATTTGATATGTTAAAAGATACATTGCTTTCTGAAAGCAAATTTCAAATGCGCACACATAAGCACACACGCACACTAACAAAGACATACAAAAATGCACATTTCTGAAGGTGGGGGCTTTTTTCTTTCATTTTATCTTTTTTTAATCAATAGATTTTTAGAAATAATCTTGATTCTGTGCAGCACGTAGTTGAAAATTTCTGATTAGCTCTGTGTAACTGAAAAACTCATCGAATTCATGCCTGTCCATTGGAAACTGGGCAGTCAGTTGCATGTGAGGCAAAGGTTCCCTGTTCTAGCCTTTCAGCTGAGCCAGAAAAATCAGCTCTAGATTTTCCTGTCCTGTCCTCTCCATAATGTGAAAAGGTAAATGGGGAAATTACCAAAAAGAAAAAAAAAAAAAGTCAATTTCCCCTAAGCTGTGTCAGTCTGTTTTGAATGTGAAGCCAAAATTTGTACCAGAGATAGCTTCTGAGGTAAAGCACATCCAAATACATTTAATGAGTTCTATTTACAATCTGGCCTTCAGTTATTATTTAATCTGGAGAAGCCAGCTTGTCTTTACTAATTACACATTACAAATACCTTGTCATGCTTTGTTCATTAAGGCAAAGTAAGAAATCCAATACATACAGGTTAATGACTTTTAGGTCTGTGCAAAAGCTTGTCTTGCAAACGCTTCGAGGTCAATGGGAGGTTTCTCTATGTAATCAAATTTCTTGAGCTTGGCCTCTGTGAGGTAATAAACAGAAAGAGTAATTAACAGATTATCTAAACTAGCAAAAGGTTGAGAATCTGTCCTTCTCTGTCAGAGCAGGAGTGATTTGGCAGGGGCTGAAGGCATCAGAAACTGGCTCCACTTTGTCATCCTCTGCTGATGTTTTGCCACATCAGACCTGCTGAGCAGCAGGCTTGTAAACAAACATGTTTACACTGCCACCTTGCATAAAAAAATTCTACTGGCTTCAATTTAGATGCCATTAAATCTTAAGCTGGAGACTGTTGTGTGACACTTTTGATTATACATGCATAACATACTGTAACTCAATGACAATGTTGGCTCCCCCTATCATTCTTAAGCAAAATAGCTCTCTTACCATCGTGAATGTAGATGACAGATGTTTCAGATCAATCACTGCAAAGAGATAACAGGAGTGTCTTGGATCATTACAGGACATGAATCTTCAAGAGTAATTATAGGTGGTAACAACCAGTATGACAATTGAGTCCTCCAGCCTGTGTTTCACCTTAGAAAACAACTACGTGTGATATTTCCCCATAGGAATGTGCTGCTGACTGCCAGATCCTGCTGCTTTTTGATGTGAAGTCACATTGTGCATGCTAAAAAGGAGAAATGTTCTTAGCACAAGTTTCTCGTTAGCATAGCAGATCTAATTGGAATCTAAAGAAGCTGGCAAGGCACTGGGATGTTAATTTTCTCCTTTTTACGTAATAAAAAAAAAAAAAGAAATATTCTTCTCTTTGTGTGCTATGCAATTGAACTGTCATATTTAGCACATCATACACCAATGGTGTATTTTATATAATCTTTCCTAACAGGGATATAATCTGCACTTATTCTTTGAAGAGCTAAATTCTTGTTGACTTCAGCTGAAGCTGAATATAGACATATTAAACAGTACGGAAAAAGTTTAAGATTTGGTCTTTTCATTGGAAAATACAGAAAGATAATACTAGATCAAAATGGTTCTTTAGATTTTAAACACAGAAATAATTCTATTCACTTTGATTACTTCAATTTGATTTAAATACTTTAGCATTTGTTGTCTTTGTGCACCTCACTAGACATCATTTATAAATTCTGGCTTTAAAATGGAGATATCCAAGTGTGTCTCAGTGTAGGTAGAAGCTATGGCTCGAGTCATCTGTTCTACATTCTTCTTCTCTCATAAGCACCAGTTTCGAGCAGCAGTATCTTAGAGTAATGAGTTTGCTTGAAGTAGGCCACTATTGCAGCATATTCATAATGGGATTAAATTAAAGTGAAGTTGCTCAAATGTAGAAGAACTGATGCTTGCTCTCAAAATTCCAGAAGACAAGACAGGACAGGGAAACTACAGAGAAAAAGTGTTTGGATAGCAAAGAGAAAAATGATACTGAAGTGGAGGTATATATCTTAGCTGTGAGAGCCACCATCAAGGGTTAGTGCCTGGAGCATCCTCCAAGTCAGAAGTTTTTGCAGAGGCCAGAACCAAGCCAATGAGTGGGTGAACCTTGGGTGCACACATTTGCGTACACAACTTGAAACCAAAACTGCAGCAGCCAAGTAGCTCAGCTAACAACTCTTTTTGCAGCAAGGAGGACTTTACTGCATTTCATCATACTAATTTCAGCTTAGCTTGCTGAGAGGTTGAAGTAATTTTGGATTTCAGTCTTCCCAAGCCTGGAGGCATCCATGAAAATTCAGTATAGCCACTGCTCAAGGCATTTAGAAAAGTGTCACCTGGAACCGATTGAACAGTTCACTTCCTGTTTTGTTTGAAAACCTATCAGAACTTCTTTCTGGTAAGTATTTTTTAACTCTTTATCCACCTGTCTCTTCATAATTTTAGCCTGATATTTCTTTAGGTACCTAATGAGAATGGCATATGAGACTCAGAAAAAGGAACTTCACTAAGGTCCATGAGTATTAGACATACTGCCTGCTACTTTTTTACTAGCAAGGATATTTCTGACAAACAAGAAAATCAGAGTGGTTTGATATGGTCCAATTTTGATAGAATAATTAGGGCAATGGGGTTTATTTTATTATCTTCCAGGTACTTGCAAACAGATTGTATAATATTTTATTTCAAAACTGTTTCAGATTTTCCAGATTCTACTAAAGACAGCAGGATCAGTTGTAAATCTTCTCTCTGAAAAAGTGATTTAGTTACCTTTAATCAATATTGTGAGATCTCCTCTGCCCTCCATGGTATCTCAAGCCAATTGCTGAAGATTCATTCAGTGAGTCCCCCAGATAGTTTGTTAAATTTTTAAGACCTTAAGGACGGGCATGACTGTGAGTTAACTAAAATGATGTTGAATTTTTACTTTCTTCTGGCCTCTCTTCTTATCTGCTTCCTGTAAATGTATGATGTGCAAACTACCTTCTAAGCTAGTCTCTGATACTGATAGTTGATTAATATCCTCATTCTCTTTCTTCTAGGTGAAGAGTACTTTAGCTTAAGAAAAAGATTTTACCCTTTCAAGCAGTCTGCATGTTACTGCAGCCCTCTTCTCTTGCAGCATGCCTAGCCCCTGGAACAGCCTTGTTTCCATCTCTGCTTCATCAACTCTTCTTTCTCTTTCTTCTTCCTTTTTTTAGCTTCCCTGCAAAGCTGTTCATTCCTTCTCTCATTACCCTCTGCTTAATTTCCTCCTTTCTTTTATTATGGTGCTTTAAAACAGTCTTATTTAACATTATAAAACACAATGGATTTTTTTTTCCTCATGAAGGTTACAAGATAAAAATGTCCTGCCTGGTGAACACTGTAGCTGGGGATCTGGTGATGTCTCTCCCTTCTACTCTTATAAAACTTAATGTTAAACATAGAATATATTGGACAGATTTTACTGAAGGAGCATCTTAGCTGAATTAGTAAAGTTACCAATCTTCTCATATGAGAAAACCAGAATGGGAGAGAGAATGTGGGAAGCCCTGTGCCTCAGAGAGAGGCAGAGATAGGGAGACAACAAAAAAAGAAACGTTCCTGAGAGAAGAGAGGGGAGGAATAACCATCCTTGAGTTTCAGGGAAAGGTATGCAGAACATACTGTGGACCTGAAGAAATCATATACAGCAATAAAATATCTAAAGCCAGGGCATGGCTGAACTTGCATCATAAAGAAAGCTTAGGTAATTCCAATATCTGTGAAACAGGAATAAGCTGGAACTAATGAATTCTTTACAATACAGCTTATTCAGGCACAGGCTGTTTGAGGAAGGAAAATCCTTCCTCAGAATAGGAAGGGAAACGCCCACATGATGCAAATTGCCCTTGGTCTTATGCTCTTATGTCTCTCTCCACAGAATGGGATCTGTGGAGAGAGACACAGAATTGTCTTGAAGTGAAACCCTTCAGTGGAACAGGTACCACAAGCACAGTTTACAGTCTTTTATGTTGCTGCCTTCTAATATTGCCCCCTTATGGCCACAGAAATCAAGGTGCTCTGTTAGCTTTGTCTATAAAAGCAGGGTTTTTCCCCTCATGATTTAAGGGCCACTTTAGTGCCAGTCAGAAAACAGACCAGTTTCCTGGAAATTTCCCATGTGTACCTTTACAGGTGCATTTTTTTTTCTAGTTTCAATGTTTCCTTACTTCCCTCCAGATTTTGATTCATGTCCCAGAATGAACCTAGTTTAAGTAATCTACCTAGTTTAGATTAATTATACTGCAGTAATCAATGCCAGGTTTTTAATGTAAATTACAAAAAGAAAAAAAATATTTAGGAGAACTCTGCAGCAGGCTGCATGCAGACACAATTTCTAGAAGACAGCTAGAAGGCTCTAAGAAATATCTCTGGGCCTAAATTAATCAATTCTGCTCATTTGCAGTGAATTCACACCATCAGGAGTCTGATAAGGGGCAGTTTTTTAAGTGACTTCATAATGAAGTGCTGCAGCAAGAGACTAATGGGGAAAACAGTGTGCTGCCTTAGCCTGCACTGGCTGACATTTGGTGACACGGTATCTGCAGGACTGTGCACTGGTTGCAGGTAAGGGCAGAAGAGTCTGAGTGGTTCTGGAATGTTCTCTGTGCATTAACCTGCTCCCAAATAAATGCTGCTGTTTATCATGCAGGAGCAATAGAGGTAGCTGTGGTGGGCTCAGCACACTGAGAAAGACAAAGACCCTTTCCTTCATAAGGTGCTGTAGAATAATTTTTTGGGCGCTGGAAAAACTCACTGTGGGGCTGGATTTAGTACTTAATTACCTTGTAAGTAAGGTTACTGTGTCAAGTTTCAAGATAACACTAAGTGCCGGGCTACTGTACAACTGAATAGTAAGTTTAGAATGATTTGTAAACCCATTTTCTTTCTGGTGTACTGGAAAATCTCATGGCCTGACAAATGCCTCAAACAGGTACTATAAATTTAGTTATTCTACTCAGGCAATAACGTTGTCCAACAACTTTTGTTCTGAATGTAACATCTCCCCCAGTAAAGTGGTCCTATTTTTACTCCCTGACTAGACTAAGGATATTTTCAACTCTGTCTTTTCAAAGGCTGTTTCAAACACAAATAAATGTTTTTCAGACTAATATTTGTTTCCTGTGAGATATTTCTGCAACTTTAATTCATATGCTGTAAGAAGATTTTTGTTGTAAAACCTTTATCAAACAACAAAAAGTTCAGCCAGCCAGCTAACACATGGGAAAAGCCCACAACCTTTTAAAAATAATAAAATATGGTTGAGTAAAATTAATTTAAAAATTTCAGTATAGCCTGTAGAACGTAGTATTCCCTCATTATTACATTGCATGTTTTAATGAAGAATGAATCAAACACATCTAGCAAGTCATGTTGCATATTCTACAAGAAGGATTATCTGTATTTCTGCCTGTTATAGAGATGGAAAAACCAGATTGCCTACACTGAAAGCATCCCTTTACACATGTCCTGTGGTGTTAAGCTGTTTTGATGTGACCAGGTATCACTGGGAGGGAGAGAACAAAAGCAAGAATAACAATGCAAACAAAGACAAGAGACATAAGACACAAATGGAGGTGAGAGAGAAAGAAGACACAGGGATGAGAAACACAATGTGCAGAACAAGGACTTAAATCAGGATTCATTTACTTCTGAATACAGAAACCCAAGCAGAGGGCAAACCTCAGTTTCATCACTTTGTGCATTAATAGCTTTTGAATATATATTTCCTATATATGGATATGTCCTCTCAGAGTCTCTGGAAAATTTCTTGCCGCTTCTCTACTTTAGACTACCTTTGAAATCTAATGCCAGGTTTCTGCCTGGAAGTGATGCATTTTTAATTTTATTCAGATGATATTTGTTATTTTACTTGATTTTTCTGCAACCCTAGATTACATCTATATTTGTGAGGGGTGTCTGCTGTGCTCTGTGAGAACACCACTATGTACGAATGTGCTCACTGTGCAGTGGTTGTTATTAACACTGAGTGAGCAACAAGTTATTTTAGTTCTCAGCAGCCAGAACAGTTTGGTGCTATGTATCTGAGATCAGTACAGAACAATGGCATTACAATATCCAGGCAGCAAGGAAACAGACGGGATTCGGAGCGACAGAAAAAATTCATTCAAGATATCCTCCCAAAATGTCATGGTTTTTGTATTCCTGTTTAAGTCCATTTCTTTTTACCAGATGGACTGTCCTTGGAACATAAGGGAAGATGAAGGTGGACATGTCCTTATACACAACCATATGGCTATTCAGTAGCCAGCCAAATTGAAATAGATCTCTCAAAGTTCCCATTCTCCTCTGGCCAAAGAAATCAAATAGAAAGGATGGTCTAAGCCAAATCTGATTCTGCACCTGAAATGCAAGTGATTTATCCCAAAATTCAGTTTCTGATACTTTACCAAAACTCTGTACCAAATCTCTTCAGTCACAATATCCTTTCCTAGTTGCTCCCCCAGTAGATATGTGTCACCTTGGGGTATATGATAAAATAATGAGATAGCCTAAAGGAACAGTTTCCAAGAAAATACAGCAAGCTGATGATGGACAGCAAATCAAGCCTCTATTGGCAGCAGCCCCCTGGGGTGTTCTGAAACTTAATTGTCTTAAGGGCTGAGCTCTAAAGAAAACTTTCTAAGCTCAATAAGAATTTTCCCTCTCCTTAGATGACATCTTACAAAGCGTTTCATGAAATGTTATGTAAAACCTTCTGGGGCCACACTGACCATAGATCTGCAACTTCAAGCCTGTTTACAACTGTCCTTATGAGAAACGTTTCCTGCACTTCACAAAGTTAGGGTTTTTCTATCATTAAGTTAGGGATTTCCTTTCTTTCTTTGCTGATTGCCAAATATCAGGTACAAAATGCATTACAATAATTAGTTTCTTGCAGATTGGCTCTAAAGCTCAGTGGATATTTTTTTACCAGTCAACCAACATCAACAGAAGATCATTAATGAGCTTATACAAAATTCAGGAGGCAGTAGGCAATGTAAGAGCAGCTATCATCAACTTTCCCAGTCTCTAGCTCAGTCTACAGTACTCATCCTTTAATTTGCTTTCTTGCTATCAGAGTGATTCTTTTCATTGCCACTTTCCTGGGTGAGCTTCTCTAGAATAATTTTGCTCAAAAATGTCCCCTCCTTCCCCTCATCCAAAAGCCCTAGAGAGCAAGGACAGCTGTTAGCACAGCTGGCTGTATTGGCGTCAGAGAAGAGCTCATTATCCATTTTCCAGGAATTTGCAAACACTATGACCATGAATGGAAGCCCTAGAGAAAGGTTGTCTCTGGAAATGAAACAAGTCATAAACTCTGTAAGAAGATGAAAAAAAGTTTTATTTGAAGTTGAGAGCATGTTTCTGGTTAAGTTGTTGAGAGAACCTGAGTTCCTTTAAGCTGATCAAGAATTTCCAAACCTCTTATTATGGCTTCTTTGTAAAGGAGAGAAGGATAGTGGGGAAAAAAATAGTGATTTTGGAAAAGTAAATTAATCCTAATGCAATAAATTACGAACAGCAGTGACTTTATAAACACTGTCAATGTTTCTTGCCTATCCAATACCCCAGGTCTCTTTTTCACTGAGATCAGGGCCTGATGTCTGTTATTTGTATTCCCACTTTCAACTTCCTTGTGAATTACAAAGTCCTGTTTGGCTAAAGATGTGACAAATGCAGACTGCACTTAAATTCAGGAGAAAACCGCTCTGTTTTGACACCAGATTAGAAATAAGAGACAGAGACAGAAGCAAAAAAAAAATGATAAATGGTAAATATAAGCCTTTCACAGCCCTAGACCACCTTTTCCCATCCCCATTTGGGTGCAAGCTATGTTCCAGGTCAATCTCTGGGTAAACCCTCCAGTGCTGGCCTTTAGTTAGTCAGCCCTGGGTGTATTAATTTGAGTGATGGAGCGTCTTATTTTGGGATTAGCATCAGGTGAGAGTAGGTTTCTACACTGAGTCTTGCAAAACAGGAAGATCAAACATAGGATTAGAAATAGCTGGTCACTGTAAGAAACAGGAGCTCCACAAAACAATTTCAGGGATAAAGTCAGTATAGTCTTGAATAATTCTCTTAAATGAATCTGAAAGCCCCAGGAGATTGATAGTAAAACACAATTTCAGCTTGAGTTTTTAGAATTGTTGGCACGTATTTTTTCTTTGTTGTCTTTATTTGAATGTTTGTTTTCTGAAAATAGAGTTAGAAATAAGAAGTCATTATGAGACAAAGAATTGTTCCAATTTTTTTTCTAAATGAAATTTCGGCTACATAATCACATCTAAGGAAAATTCACAAGTTGATGCTCAGTTCTTTAAAAAAACAAGCAAACAAACAACCAATCAAACCCCAAACTGAATTTAAATAAAGACAATTTTGTCTATGTTAGAATTTAAATTCCTATTGTAAAAGCCATGCCCAACACCGGTTTGGATGGAGTGTGTGACAACACACTGAACAGAAACGTCAGTGACTCTTGGGATTCATGCCTATTAGTGGGCTTCACTTCTTTCACTTTTTGCTGAGCAGTTGCAATTTCCTAGTTCTATTAAGGTCTAGTGTAATCTTCAAATGTGAACATCAGTGCCAATAGGGATGTAATTTGGCTTCAGTTTAAGGACTTCTGTTGGATTTTAAAAGAAATGCTATGAGTCTGTTCAGTATTTATAATTAATTGTGCTCCTGTTTGTGCTGTTCTTTATGGAATTGTTTCAGAATATCCTCGTGCTGTGCTTGGTTTTCACAGAGTGCTGTAGCTCATTGTGACATCATGTGTTTCTGAAAGCTCCATGGGTATGCTCTGTTTTGTTCTACTTAATTGAGAGGTGGGTAATTTACAGCCTCTGGGTCATCTCTGCCTTGCAATTTTGTCTCACAGAGTCTGTGGCAGACAATTTTATTCTGGATAACACCAAGATGCATATTAATGGAATGTTCTACCAAAGACATTTGAGAGGCCTGCCCAGATGAGGAAAAATGTCCTCATCTTAATCCAAAGTAGCATTCAAAGGGGTAATAATGACAGGAAAATAAAAATCGTGTTTTGTGCATCAGTGTGTTTAGATGCAGGCCAGAAATTTCAAAGTATAATCTCCATGGTAATTTAGATCAGCTTTCTTTCTGCTGTGGGACTAAAAATCTGCCATTAAAGGGACTTTTGAGATGTCCTTGAAGCTATGAGCTGGTACTATAATGATAAACAATAATGACTCTGATGGCTGTCAGGTTGTGTTGCCATAGCTGTGACTCTGAGAGTGTTCCTCCCCTGGACTAAATCTGCTGTCCCTGCTATCTGGTAAGGCAACAGTATGTTTACCATACATGCCACTCTCTCTTCAAACTGACAAGGCACATGAACTGCCTGCAGACATAGAAGGTGCCCAAGGAGTCTTACCCTATAGTAAGATTTGTCTCTGATGGGGTGAAAGGATAAAGACATGTCAGGTAGCTCCTGAAGTCAATCCTGGCAGAGAAGGGCCACAGGTAAGTACCGGTGTCTGTCCCCATGAAAAGCACAGGTAGGGACAGTCATATCTCAGGAGCACCACAAGGAACACCAAAATGCTTCATCCCTGTTTCACATACCCCCAGACAGGCTATAGCTGGAGTGAAATCAGCCCACCAGTTCATTCAGTCACTTGCCCTCCCACATTTTGTTTGTTTTCCTTCAGCTGTCCTCACACTCCTCTCTCCCAGCAAACCCACACAGGAGAAGCTGCCACCTCCACACAGGCTCCTGTGTGTGTCTCAGGTCACAGCAGAGCAGTAAGAAAGAGCTCTCAGGACTGACACAAGACATCTTCCCCTGCAGGAGGAAGTATTACCAGGAGGAGGTATTTTTGGAGCAAGTATTGTGATAAGGGCTGGGAGGCTTGGGCTCAGTTCTCACTTCTCAGAGAAGGAATGGCTTTTTTTTTTTTTTCTCCAACGATTTCTATTCATATTAACAGTTACAATTTCAACAGATGGTTTGGCTCATAGAAAACCTCACAAGAAATTAAAACATTACTTGTCTTCAAGGAGGTAACTGCTACTAGTAGACAAGTAATAGCACAGATGCAATAAAATTTCTTTTGCTATCACCCCTCAAATCACCTGTTTTGCCTATTGCAACATTTCTAGAAGTTTCCTATCTCCTGTTTTGAATCGTATTGCTGATCTGAAACTCTTGGAAAGACTGTCACCTTCCTTCCCACACTGATCTTGTTTTTTCCACTGTGGTGCTGCATTCTCCATTTGTGGGTTGCAAAGCAGAATGCTGTAACTATCTGTGCTCAGGGCCTGAAAACAGACAATTTGGTGCATTACAAATCAGTTCCAAACTCCATTTCGTTAGCTGCACCCTTGGACTGCAAGTTATAAATAATTCCAACAATTCTAAACATCTAGAATATTATGAATTATGAGCTTTTCATTAGAATAACCTGTAGGATCAATAGAAACAGAAGGCGTCTAGATAAGCACATTTCATAATTACTGCTTGGATCTGCATAAATCAATTTGCTAGCACACTTCAGGAAAAAAAAGTTCATTTTTTTAAAGATGTATTAAAATAATGGTAGCTTGATAGAAGGTTACATTCCATCTCCCTTTTAATAATGCCTCTTAAGAAATTTAATTTCAACTTCAAAGGGAGCTGCATTAAATATCAATCCTGTGTAAATGGATCTGACACATTTATGTTTCATTATTTTATTTTATTCCCTCCCCTCTCTCAAAGGAAATGAATCAATCATTTTGTTACTCTTCAGTTCATCTTACTCTTTCTTCTGCAAAGCTATATCCTTGAAATAATCAGGCTGCTTTGACAATCAGTTAATAAACAGACACTTAAATATTCTTTTCTTGCAGTCTAATAGGCAGGCAATGAGGTTGAAAGACATTGCATAGTGCACATCATACTTGTTCCTTCTCTCAGATTAATCTAATAAACCCCCAAGCTCTCTAGTAATTTTAAGGAAATTTATTTCAGCTGTCTAATATATCTGTTAAAAACAAGATATGAAAATTCAGGCATTCTGATGGGAAGTTTCTTGTGTTAGTAGGTCTGATCATTATTTCTTTGGATATTTCCCATTTAATTGGGTTCAAAATTGGGAAATATCATTATATCATTCCTCATGGCAGTGATCATGAATGAGAATAATTTTTTCCATCTAATTTGAATTTATAGAAAGTTATTTTCATTAGAGTGTTGTTTTTAGGAGGTGGTAGTGTAAGACTGAACAACAAATAGCATATATTTATTCAAGAAGTGGAAACTTATGATGCAGGCCTATTTTTCAGTTCTTTTTAGCTTTCAAATATTTAAAACACTTCAGTAGAAAGAGTAATTCAAGATGTCAAAGTAACTGAAAAATAAGATCAAGTAATATATTGATTTTCAAAAGGTAGAAAAAAACAAGACTAATTCAATAACTGTGTTTGAGAAGGTAATTTTCCTTGTAGGGAAGACAAGAGTTCTTGCTTTTAAAAAAGCATTTTATAGGTTCCAAACTTGGGGAAAGAAAAAAAAAAAAGAAAGAAAAAAAAAAAAAGAAGAAAATTGGAGGATCAGAATGTATAATGGAGAAATAATAAATTATAAAATAAGAAATAAAAAAGAAGAGGATGATAATGGTGTTGAAAGGTGGTATATGTAGCTTGAAAAAAGGTAACTAATACAGTTCCTAAAGGTCACATTTTGGGGTTGACTGCATGTAATTTTTTAAATAATAACCTTGTATTAACATACTAGCAATTCTTAGGCCAATAAGCTGATGAAATGAAGACGGAAAGCATTTTTAAGATGGTCAGGTTATCCCACAGAAAGAATTCAAGGGCTAGAGTCCTAATGTTAGGATGAATTAAGGAATGATGTATTAAATATATACACATATATACATATTCAAAACGCATATGTTTAGAAACTAAAAATGATTAAAAATTTTTGAGTTGTCAGCTGGAAACAAAGCAAGAATTATAAGAATACACTCAAGAGTCAAGTATGGATGTTCACGAAAGTGATACTGCACATTAAAACCTCAAACACAAGCCTATGATGTACCGAGCTGCTTATTAATCCTGTTATAGAGGATGCTGTGTAATCCAGGAAACAAGAGTAGTTGATAAAGTTTTCCTCTTTTTTGCCAGTATGATATAAAAATAGACTGTAAGACCTTTTTTTTTTCTTTCTTTCTGTGACTCAACAAGTGAAACGAGCTGTCTCACTGAGGCTCCTCCACAGCTGAATTTACAATTGCTGACCTTGTGAAGGGAAGGGATCACATGAAGTTTTTGGTGTTAAACTAAATTTTCCACCTTGTACAATATATTTCACTACTACAAGTGAGAAATCCTCAGAGGAGGACAAAAAAGAAGGTCTCAGCTGCCATTTTTTGTCCTCAGGCTCTAGTGCCCTACTATTAAATCTCCCTACAGATATCTGGCTATGGTTTACCACTAATATTTACAGGTACCTATAAAATAGGATTAAGAGTAATATTTCAGACTATTCTTCTTCAATAACATATTGTCCTGAGTCTCCCTGACATCGCCTATGGCATTAAGAAACAATCAAGTTAAAATTGAGATTGGCAGGAAAAGCAATGTCAGACTGCCTGTGGGGTTATTTGTTCAGTATTATTATTCCATTGAAGGCTGGAAAGCAATTGGATTAGACCTATTTCCAGTCAACCAAAGCTGAAGTACAGTTTATGAATTGCAGGGCCCCAGTTCAGCTATGAACTGTATGTTTTTTTTGAAAAGCTTCTTGGGGAAACTGCAAGACACAGATAGGAGTAATTAAAACCTGTATCTAAGTCACTTAGAAGTGTGCATAATGAGGTTGCTCCAAATCTTAAAAGATTATCTTTAAATTATCACTCAGAAACTTCCTTATCATGCAGTAACAGCCTCTTCTCCCTGAATGCTTAGAGAGAGCTCTTATAAAAATGCAGTACTCTGGAAAATTACACACGCCTTTCAAATAAGGAAACCTATGCATCCTCTGGCAGTGTACCTTGACACCCCTAAAATGAACCCATTTTCATAGGACCCTTTTGAGACAGACAGACAGAAGTAACACATCCAAGACATTGCTTATGAAGCCTTAGTTGGGCGCTTGCTAAGTCGTGGGGCTACTGTGGTCAAAGACCTCTTCCATTTTGACAATCTGACATGTTTCTACCTTTCTCTATCATTCTGCACAGCCATGCTGACATTTCCTGACAAAAACTACCTCAGTGGAATTGAGAGCACCATGTACCCTTCCCATAGACCCCACCAGCTGTTCCCTCTTTCATGTGCTGAAAGCACTTCATTTTTCCTTCCTGACCAAAGCACATTGCTGCCTTTCCTTTGTCAGCAGCAGGGAGACTGAGAAGCACATGGTACTTTGGGTAGCATCTGTGAAAGGGATGATCCAATTCCTGTGTATGGTGAACACTTCTGGGAAGAGCACACGGAGCTAAATCAAGAATACTATAATTTGACAATGTGAATGTACCTGCAGCATCATGGCCAGGGCACTCTGAGTCCCCTAAGATCATAGAATCAGTTTGGAGAGCTAGGGCTTATCTCACAAAACCAGGTTACTGCTCAAACCACAGGACTGTTCATCCTCTTACGAGTGTGCTTTTATATAAAAATCATGTTTTTGTAGACTGGGTTTTATTTTTCCCTCTTTTTCCTTTGCAGTGGGCAGAAGTGGACCCCCTGTATTTCTCAGATTTAAGAGTGTAGAAAGGCCAATAATTTCCCCAAAGTCTGTAGCTCAGTGGTACAGTGAACCTGATTTTCAAAGTCTTCATCACTAGTATTGACTGCCTGCAAGCACCACTCAAAATCAGTGTTCTTTTTGTCATCCATATCATAAAAAAGGCACTACAGAGGAAATTGCAACTCTTCTCTGCAGGTGTGGAGATAATGAAACTGGGCAGTACCCTTCCTAAAAGGGACATTTTTTCTTATGGATTCAGCTCCCACCATATTTGTCAAAGGGCAGTATGTGATAATTATATTTCCTGTGAAAACTACAAAGTCAGAACATCTATAGAACAAAGAATTTAACCTTCCTTCATGTCAGACTTTGCTGGTGGATTTGGTTTATTTTGTTTTTTCGTTCGTTTTTTTTTTTCTTTTGAGCTAAGCAGAACATGTTTTATTTGATTGTCAATCAGTGCAAATCAACAAACATCATGATGCCTTCCCAAGAGGAGAGAAATGGTGAAGAGTATGTTTATTTGTGGGTGCTGGTGTTACTTACAGACAGAAGGAGATGTTTGCATTCATGAAACACAACTTTGCTTCTCTCCTGTCACCTAATTTTTACCTCATTCCAGGTGGAAAATGACCTTCTCAAATAGCTCCTGCTGATGGCTTTCATAAAAAACACACAAAACAGTGAGAG
Organism: Empidonax traillii; assembly: GCF_003031625.1. Classification (NCBI taxonomy): domain Eukaryota; kingdom Metazoa; phylum Chordata; class Aves; order Passeriformes; family Tyrannidae; genus Empidonax; species Empidonax traillii. Next base: position 235,078 of record NW_020956033.1, read on the forward strand.
GGGAAGTTACCTGCAAAATATCCAAGGAGGAATTCATTTGTTTAAGACTTCCTGGAGTCAGGGCATTTTGAAAATATTCTGCCTGAGCAGGTCTCAGCCTCCTGAAGACTTGAAAAATGGAAGGAAAAACTGAATTTTAGCTCTCAAACATTCTGATACCAGAGAATGGAGATAGAATGAAGGCAAAGGATAAAGGAAAGTGAGGGGGAAATGAATAAAGTTCCCTAAGAAAACTAGTAATATAATGAGTGAAGCACTCAGCACTCATGCACTGAAGCAAAAGATCCTCAGCCAGGATAGAAATTCTCAGTAAGTTCCTTCTCCAAAATCCTATTTATGTCAAGCAAGCCCATCCATTTTTCATCAACTACTGCAGGCATCAATTTGTCAAGTCTTACTGAAAGACATGCTAATGCAAGGGTCTCAGATTACAACTATTGGCACACCAGGATGTGCCAGAATACGAAACTCTACAGCTGATGGTGATTTAACAGTACTTTCCAAGATGACCAGAAAGAGAAAAGAAATGCTGGGATGCACAAAATGCCAGGGAAAAGCCAGGGAAGGCTGTTCAGCTACTGTGTGGAATGGCTATCCCCAGTAGGGGCAGGGAGGCAGGCTGGCCAATTGCCTGGCAAGGTCTCACTTGGAATTGCAGCCCATCCAGTATCAGCCCCCTGGGGAGAGAGACTACCTGGGGGAGCCATCTCTCTGAATCATTTCATGGTTCATCGACTCAGGACCCAGGAGAAAGGTTCTTTACCTGTCTCTGCTGGTTTGGATTAGTTTAAACTTCGTGGTTCCTCAGCTCACCAGTTTCTCAAGTATCAAACAAAGGTCATGTGTGTAGATCCATGCATGGTGCCTATGTATACATTTATGTGTATATATATCTATCTATATATGTTTGTGTACGTGCACATACATGTGTATTCCCATCTTAATTTACACTTCTAGGATAGAAACTGTTGCCTACTACAAATATACCAAAAGGATTTTTCATCCAGTGTTTTCTACAAGGTCCTTTGAAAGCCTATGTGGCTTTTAATGCTCTTCTGAAACACAAATGAATGTTTTGAGATGGTTTCAGTAAAACTGGTTCTTGAATATGCTGTGTCAAGTAGAGGCTAATAGCAATGGTGTTTGGACATAGCATGCTCAATAGACAGAAAGAGGATCTGAGTCTCCAGAACTGCTTTGTGGGTAACTTTGATTGCAACTGTGAGCACATCTGGAGAATTTGGATCTCCTGATTACCTGAATCTTACCTTTGTCTGGCACTGTCTTCATCCACAGTTTTACACGTATGAACCAGGCAGTCACTCAGCCCTGGGACTGAGGCCACATGTTGCCTGAATAGTTTTGTGGAAAAGGTATATCAATCCTTCATGTCCAGCCCAGGACTGAGACAGAATTTGTGCTGGCTGATACCCATTTTATACAGTTGCTTTTCCCTTAGGAAGGGTCATGGCACTGCCATGACCTCTGTGGTCAGAGAAACACTAATCTGCTGAGTTCAGTCATAGCTCTTCCTGGGAATTAATAGGTTACAGAGACCAGAGCCCTGAGAGGTTAAGTGAAACTTCTTTTAAGGTTAACATTGGCTTTAGCAGGTCATTCACTTCTTTGACAGAAAACTTTAGACCTTACCACCTCCCAGGATAAAAGGGCCTTCCTGTATCCTTACTCAGTTGGACCACGTAGGTTTTCTGGCTCCTGAGTACCAAGGCCAGAGATCTGATGCTTGCCACTGTGGAGTTCACATCCCCATGGCCATCTCTGCCTGAGCATCATTCCCCAGCAAATACTGGCATTTGAAAATAATTGGGCTTTCAGAGAGACATCAAGTCTGACAAGGGTAAATTTACCCTTTTCAGCTGACTTCTGCAGAAAAGAAATTCTTCCTGGAAAAAAGCTGCTGTCTGTGGACAGCTAAATCACAGTCAGTCCCTTGGGCTTGATTCTGACGTGAGAGCTGTTATTACATAGATTATAGAACTCTTTTAGCCTTAAGAGCATTCATATATCTAGTTCTGGGCAACATTTTACCCTGAACATGAGGCCATAATCCAAACATACATGTAGTACTTACTAGCTGAGACAATGAGTCCTCTTGAAATCATAGGAATGTTCCTGCAAATAAAGGTAAAATGGCTTATATTGTTGGTGAAACCTGTTGAGAACCAACAATTTTTCTTCGAACAGACAAATCTTATTTTTTTTAAGAATTCACCTGGATAGTTATCTTCTTGACTATTACAGTTCTACAGCTTTTTCAAGGTGACACATATAATATATTTTAACTAAGCACATGTGCAAAATCCTAAAGTTTAGAATACATGTGAAGTCTAATTTACCTTGAAAATGATAACCTTTTAACTTTACACTAAGACGGCATTGTCACTGAGGGACAAGTTTGCAAGGAAAATGTGCTCAGGTAAAGCACAAGTGTTTTTTCATCAGCAATCTTTAATCCAGATAGGAATTCTACCTGTCTCTTCATTGTGATTTTATGTATTTATTTTGCCCTTCAGATACTGAGGAATGGTTGCCAAAATCTTTGTTAACCACTGGAATGTAAGAAGTTAACCTTATCAGTCTGTTCCTGTGTTCAAAAGACATGTCATATGCCTGAAGTAATGATGTGTTGTAGAGTCCGTTTCTCTGGATTGAAATATGGTATTTAACCACAGAAGCAGATCAATTAAAACATTGATTTTGGAAAAAAAAGAGTCTTTTTAACAAAAGAGATTATTGCTTTTCTAGTAAATGAACTTTTTAGCTAAAGATTTTCTTGTTTCTATCAAAACCTTCACAATTCCTCTCCTTCCCTTCATCCCACATCCAATTTTCATGTGAAAGAAAATGTCTTCAGAGATTGATGATAATGAAAACTTCTTTGGAGATAACTTTAATAATGAAAAAATCCCCCAAACTGCTCAAACAGTTCTAAGAAATTTCCTTTCTTCATCAATATTCAAACTAGTGATATAGGTAGTAAAGAGAAAGCTATCAGCTTAAAGTAAAATCTGAATTTAAACAGTTATTAAGCTAAATTTGCAAACTAGGCACCATATTTTTAGGCTACAAATTTATGATCTACATACAAATGAAATGCAATTTTTGGTAATTTAAATACCAGAGTGAAAATTCTTATCTGTAGGTTACAAGACAATACTCCAGTGTAATTGTGGGGAATGATTTTCCCATTTAAAAAGGATGTGAAATAAAAGAGTGTTGATAAAATCCAACCTAACTGTTTGGTCCGAGTTTCAAGACAAGACTAAGATATTATTTTTCAACTGCATGTCCAAAACAGATTGGAAATAAAGGTAAATGTGCACTGTCCTTGATAAGACATATCACACTTGTAATATACCCAGGTAACCTCCTGCATCAGTTATTCTGCCTCTTTAATATTGCCTGATTCATTTCAGCTGTGTTACACTGTGTCCTTAAGAGTTTACACAGATGTAAATCGTCTGTATTACCTTTTGCAACAAACTGAGGCTCATCACAATTCTGATTTTACAATATGACTAGCAGGGGCAGAGGCAAGAGTTTGAAAGTCATCTCTCCCCTGCTGGTGAGCTATCACTAGCAAGAATGAGCCAAAGGCCTCCTTTATCTCCTCTGCAGTCTAGCAGGAAAATCTGAGCATGACCTCTGGCAGCCTGATCCTCTGTGAAGATGAGCAGGTTTCTGTTTACTCTGTTCTGCTGTCCATCACTGCAATGGAAATTATCAGGTTACATGGAAGTTAAAAAAGTGATAAAGCTTCTATTATTGCACAAGAAAATGTAGGGGGTTCTTTGACAGAAATGAGGGTGTTTATTGATCCAGAGGATGCTGGATATTTTTGAAAATACTTGTGATAAGCCCCTCTATTTTCTGACAACATTGAACTAGAGGTTATATCCCAATTAAAGAATTTAATAGGTACCAGAAGGGTCTATATCCTATTTTACTTCTAGTTTAATCCATCAATACTTTTAAACATCCACAAAATACTGTGTCAGCCAGGTTCACAATTTAGTTAGGTGTAAATGTTTTTCCTTTTCAAGTTTTATAAACTCTGACACCCAATAATAATCCTGTATATCCTCCACTCTTAAACTGTGGAAAACAACAACTCATCATCTCTTTTTCACTGTCTTTACATAGTATGTGATTTTTGGGAATTGTCTGTATACTTACAATCCCTGTTATCTCTCTTGGAAGCCAAAAATGTCCTGGCTTTTTACTGTCTCCCCTGCACGGCTGTCATTCTAACTTTCCTGATGAAGTTGTCATTCTCTTTTGTGCCCTTCTGAATGTGCCCCTTTTTGGCATAGAATGAGAAGAGCTCCTCTCAAGAGTCAGGATGATGATGCACCATAGATGCATGCTTAATAGGCTTTTCTGTTTAGTTTAGGGAAATGTTCACACATGCTCCACAACTTTTGCTGAGTTATTAACAATATTCATTTCAGCAAATCTGTCTTGTTTCTCCCTTCATGACCCTTTTCCATGCTCTTGGATTCACCCCTACTTCACCTCTTGTTGGTTTTGCCACCTTAAATATTCTCCTTTCTGTACTCTGACCCAGGTCTATGAAGTACTTGGTAGTTAAAAGAAAGTCACAAACCCTCTCCTATTAAACAAGAAAACATAAGGGTTTTTTCAGGCTGATAGAAGAGGAGGATATGATGAGCTGGGGATAGGCTTAAGGAGCTCAGATTTGCCATAGCCAAGACAATTTGTCAAAAACTTCCTTCTGGACTGATCACTAAATAATACAGCTAGAATTAGTGACCTCAGCTGCAATATTTTCTGTTTGATTTCACTAGCTGTTTTATCGTTGCCTCACTTGGTACCATATACTCTATAGTTCCTCCTGTTCTGCTCCAGTTTTAGCTGCCTTAGATTTGCCAGTCGAAATTTTACGTTGTTGACAAACTTTGCTCCAACATTATTCACTCAGTTTTCCAGATCATTTATGAAATTGTTAAACAGTGAAAGTACCAGTATAGATTCTGATGAGAATCCCATGGTAACTTCTGCACTATCCTTCAAAAATTAACATAACATTTATTCAATTGAGTCTCCTCTTAATTAATACAAGAGAATTTAATAATTTGTAGAGGACTGAAGAGCTTAATTTAAGCCACTGGGGACATGACCTTCAGGGTGTTTCTTGTAGCCATAATGAAGAAAGAGTTTACACTGTGTATATATGAGTATATATGGTGGACTCAACAGATAGTGAACTTCATAACCTTTACAGGCCCTTTCTAACTTGGTATATTCTGTGATTCCAGGTGTAAATAAAGGATTAATGTCCAACCAAGAATGTCTTTGATATTATAAGTCTGCCACCTAAATAAGCATTCAAAATAAAGGAAAGAGAAGAGGCATCACCAGTTCTCTTCCATAGGAATGGAAATAAATGGAGTGATTTAGATGAATTCATCTAAGACACAATTGATAGCTCAAGTCTAATTTCTCTATTTATACTTCTCTCTCCTCTTATAGCAAGTCCTAAGCTAGTCCTAAGCTATCCTCAGCTAGTTCAGCTGAGGATGTCTCAATTATCAGTATCTGGAGGTAGTATTTTATCTACTGTGTGGTAGGTATACCTGCACTTGAGACTCATGCTTAGGCAATAGTAGAAGACCTAGAGGAAATGTCAAAGAGAGTGGAGTATAACTGCTTCTTGGGTGGTGATACCTTGGGGCATCAAACTTAACTGTATTGCAGCACAAATTTTAATAATGTGTGCCTAGAATCTAAATAAGGGTCAATGGTGAAATACAACAAGAGGTGTTTAACTCCCATCAAAGCTCCAGGGCTTCAAAAGTGAAATTTGTCAGAATCCTTTTTTTTTTTTTTTTTTTTAATATAAATGAGAAAAACAGAAAGAAGACTAGCCTGACAATAATATTTGCATGCAGTTTTAGGTAGTGACATTTCTTTGTCTGTTTCTCAAGACTTTTCAACTCTTTTCTTCCTTCAATATTCTTTCAGAAATAGAAACGTAACTTCCAAAGAGAGGAAATGTAATTAATGTACACAGATTTGCTAATCCAAGCATAATTTTGTTATGTACTTTCAAATGCAGATTTTTTACTCCGAGTTGGATGGTCAGATTAGACATATATGACAGACAGATAGATAATTAGTAATAATGACTGTAGTGTAGCAATGAACATTTTAGCTAGGCACTGTGTGACAATTTTGCAGATAAAGTCCTGAACTTGCTTTAGAAAAGTAGTTTTCTTGTTCCCTTTACCCTGCTTCCACCATTGCCCTCCAGCTTAGAACCAATGGGCATGAAATGATGTTCCTCATCTGAAATGAAACCAGAGCAGCTTCATCCTTGAAGCTACTCAGAAGAAAACATTTAGGATTTAGACTATGTTTACCTTGAGAACTAGAAGTAGTTAACACAATTTAAAGCTTGAAATAGAAACCAAAATTAAATGTGCTGCTTAAAGGATTAGACAATCATCTTCCTGTACAAACAGCATAAACAAGGAAATCGTATTAGTTCTTAATGTAATTAGCTGAACCCAACAGTCTATGGATAAAACACTTCTATGCACTTCTCAAAAAAATAATAAAAAAAAAACCACCAGGGCAATCTCAGGAGGACTAAGAACTTGACAATTTGCATGAATTTCTAATGAGGCAAAATTCATTGAACTGATTAAATGAAATTCTTCCTATTACCTAATCCTCATAACTGCTGCCCAGAAGAGATGAAAGCTTTACCTACTTCCACACTGAGAAAAAGCAGCAAAAAAAGAACAAAAAATTCATAACCACGTCATGACCTCATTTTTTTCCCCCTTCTGCTAAGCTACATAATATCTGGAATTGAATTACTTTATTTCTCATTCAGAGCAGCACAACCTTCGGAACATTTCAAGCTAGATAAACACACCAGGGACCTGATCCAAAGGCCACTGAAGTCAAAGAGAATTTCCAAATGTTTCAATGAGTTTGTAACAGAAGCGTATTTCGTGATATTTACTCACTTGTAAGATAGCATCACTCATTAATTGTTATCAATAGATTTATTTCAAGAAGATGATGTAGATTATGAAATTATAATTAAGCAGACACAAAGATGTGATTTTAAGTAACTCTGGAATTACAGCTAGTCTAATTCAGAAATTGGATTTCTCCTCACATAAAATTCTAATATTTTAATTCA
>NW_020956033.1:242381-304281 GCF_003031625.1 Empidonax traillii
AAAAAAAAAAAAAAAAAAAAAAAAGATTTTGCTTCCATTTTTTTCCCTTCCTGCCTAAGGGGAAAAATGAAAATAGTTGTAACTAATTACATTGTCCAAAATTAAACAACAACTTTTCAGAAGTCAGCATTTGTAATTAACTAGTTGTTACTATAAGCCATAGACCTAACAAGGTCTGTTTTTCTAGGAGCTTTATATTTGATTGTATTACATTGAATTTCCTCCTATATCTTTTACAACCCTACATACTCCTCCAGCCAATAGCTTTATCTCCTTTAAGTCTACTTGAATGCCCTTGCTTTCCCTACTTGATATGAAAAGTCTACCTATATAAAATCAATTTGTGGGGATGTTCAGGGCCCACACAACTGTCCCTGAGGGGCATTCTTGACCTGTGCCTGTAGGAGGGCTGAGTGTAGGAGCCCTGTGTCTCATCAAATTAACTTGAAGTTGGCCAGCTGATCAAAACTTAGGTAGGAACAGATGGTCTGTCATATACACTTTCTAATCCCATAACCCTTATCAGGTTTGGGGAACTGAAGTAAAGAACAGATTTCGGTGAAAAATTCCTAATCCAACAAGACAGGATTATCCACCGTTATCCACCGGGTTGCAGAATGTACACATTACTTGTCAGGAAATACCAAAGGGAAAAGCAGCACTGTAAATCAAAATAATGCTGCAAACAAATATTGTCTTAGACAGGGTTCCTTCCTCAGCAAAATGGCTGGAAACTGCATGAGCTTCAATTACAGCAAGACTGATGGCCATTTTATTTATTTAACTAGACAGTTGTTGAGCTACCATTGCCTAATGCAATGCTTTTGTAAGGTGCTTGGAGTAGAAACGAGACAAGGACTGCTCTAATTTTATAGGTTTGCAGAAGTTAATTGTATATCACAAGGTAGAAACATCTTATTTCAGGAAACCAGCAGTAGCCCCGTGACATGAAAACATTATTGTGAGAGAAGAAATAAAGTGATGGAAGCATATTTTGCTTTTAACAGTCCAGTCTTGTGTCGTATTGACTGTCCACAGCCAAATATACAAATGAATTTTTCAGATTTCTTCCCACTTCCAGTATCTTATTCCCCTTCATGAAGTATGGTGGACTTAAACTGGCCTACAGGGGTTTCTTCTGGATCCCTGCAGAAGCAGAAAAACAGAAGAGTAAATTAGTCTCAGGGTGGTGAAGTGATGTGAAAGACTACTGTCAGGTCTTGGGTGAGAGGAGTCATAGCTGGCTGTGGCTTAACACCAACAACCCCAATCCGTCTGCTTAAACTTCCTGCACTGACCCAGACTGGGACAACACCCACTTAGAGGTGTAGTCAGTGGAGGTAGGTGCCTCAGCATGAAGGGGGATCTGGGAGCAAGGGAAGCAGGAATTAGAAACTAAACCAGGAACAACGAGCCCACCGTGATGTCTGACACTAAACAGGGAGTCTGTGTCCATTGCCGCTGTGAGAGAGGGGCGAGGCAGAGCTGTGACCAGGAGGGATTGCTTTGTATGACAACTGCTGCACAGCAATCCCTTCAGTCTGGAGACTGATGTAGTCGCCCTGTTCCATCACCCCTGCTTGGGATCTGTAAAGCTCATTAACATGAGCCCAAATACAAGGACTGAAAGCACAGGAGTGCTTCTACCATTCCCAGGCGTGCCACCCGGCATGCATTTGGCCTGAGCCAGTCAAGTAACAACCAGCAACTTGCTCAACTACTAGGCAGAGCTCAGATACTCACTCAAGAGTGACAATGTGCTACACTTCACCACTTCATAACAATTCAATCCACCCCTTAAGATGGAGCTCTAAATAGACTTGACACTCTCATTGCATGGAGGTGAATGTCTCCCTCTTATTTATTAACCCTCTTGAAATTCCTAGACTTGATCTTAAAACTATCTTGTTAAGGAGCCTCTTGTTATGACTCATTGCAGACTATTAGGTACTCTGTAGACACATTACAGGTCAATCCATGCAGTGCAGTCTGGAGCACTGGTTATTGCCAGGCAGAGTGAGGTAAAGAATTCTCTATGTCTTGGATACAACCTGAAGGCTTGTCATAACCTCAAATTTAGCGTGGTTGAGGACAGCTGCTTTTTCTTCCAGTGAAAATCAGTCTCATCAAGTGAAAGAACTATTAAACAAGTTTCCATTCTGATGAGTAATGGCTAATTAATAGCATTACAGCCAGGGTGTAATTCCATTTGCTAAACTTGGCGTTGAAGTAATTTTATGCTCTGTGGCAACTATTGTGTGAGAACAGTAATTGTACATCTGAAGGAAATAAATACATGTATTTTAACAGGGCAAGAATCCTCCCCAATTCAAATAGCACTGGCTTTTAATTAGCTTCACAAATTGGATTCCAACAGGGAGAACACAGAAGGGCAAAACAAAGTAAAATAAAGAAATCAAAGGGAGTCCTTTAGTACAGAAGTGTGATAAATCACAAAAGATACAGCAGCTGTCAGTTGTGGTGGACATATATAAATATTTGCAAAGATTTAGCTCTGAGAAAATCAGAAAGAAACATTCACAAGTACTCTTCTGTGTGTGGCTTGCAAAATGCTAAACCGAACAATTATATTAAACTTTCCATTTTTAGTTCTTTTGGGTCCTTTCCTGCTTTTCTGAAGAAAGACATGATAGGTTAAATCAGATCTTAACATCAGTGAAATCCTGTCACTGCACACCACTAAAGAAAGATGTTGGGTCTGATAGATAGAAGGAATGTCCTGTGTGATTTTCCTTCATGATGCAGAGTAACAAATTCCATCAGGTGATTTCTCCACTCTCTCGCCCCACTGAAGCCTGGTGCTGCCAGCTTAATAAATACATCTCATTGAAAAAGTGCTCACTTTGATTTAAAATTTTAAAGTGATGGAGTATCTACTTTGTTCTATGGTAAATTGTGCAAATGATTAGTTATCATGCCTGTTGAAAAAAATTAAGCTTTGTTATGAGAGTGAATTTATCTGGCTTTCAGTGCTGATTTCCGAGTTTTATTCTGCCTTTTTCAGGATATCTTGGAACTCTCTCAGGTATGAGAAATATCATCTCTGTATGTAGCCCAGTTTCTTGGTTGCCTATTATGTGACCTAGCACTCAGATGTACTAAAACCATAAAAACATTTCAGGGAATCTGGCTTGTCTATCAGTTCAGATCAGTCTGAAGAGCAGACCCCTTTGGAACTAAACTTATCATTTTATTAAGGGGAAAAAAGTATATTAAGGTTTTGTGATTTTTTTTTTATTTAAACTGGCTTTTGTTTATTTCCAATGAAGTTCTTTTTGAACTAATAACTGTTTGTTTCCCAACTGAACCTGTTCTCATGCTCATATTTCTGCTATAGGATTTCCCTGCTGTTCCAGCTGAGAATATCAATGGTTACAGCTAAGAATATCAATTCTTTTGTCAATTCTTTTAAAATTCTTGAAAGAAAATTTCCAAAGTTTGGAGAGTGAAGCAAGGATGAAGTATTAGGATTTAGTTCTTCTCTTACTGGGCCTCCCACAGATATCATTTATAACCTTGGATTGATCATATAATCCCTTTGTCTCCTCTCATGTGTGAAGACAATAATTTATCACTACATCCTGAAGTTGGAATGAAAACATTTCTGTAATTAATCCAGAGCTATATATTAATGAGGCGTGTAAGAGTATCTAATCAGAGGTGCATGAATATTTCAGATTCAAATGAACAAGTAGCTATCATTGTATACACTGCATTATGTACAAACTCCTTAAACTGTAGTTTGTTCATAGTCTAGATAATTCTGATGAAAATGGTGTAATTATGGGCTACACATCCTCTTGGAGAGGATATTTTTCTCCTTGCAATGGATTAGGTTTGAAAAGCAACTGGAGAGCTACTAATTAAAATAACTCAGATGCAACAGGACAACATATCTGAGTGCACCCTTAAGCCCCCTGTCTTGTCTGCACTGGGCTGAACAAGGCCATGAATTTGTATGTCCAACATCCTGATGTAAAATCTTAGAAACCTCCATGTCCAAACTGAAATTAATAATCTTGCACAAAGTTTTAACTTCTATGACTTTACACTTTGCCCCAAAAGCTAGAAAAATATTTCTAATGGAAATTTCCATCTATCTGTATCCATAGACATTCAATTCAGTTTTTGTTCAGAGTCTCTCTCGATCTAGGGGGACTTAAAATTTACACAAAACCAGGTTTTTACTCCTTTAAAGATAACTAACAGGTAAAGGAGAATAATCCATTTTTGAATGTTTTTTTAGCAATATTCACATTTTCTCAAGCTCATACTGTATTGTAAGAGGATTCTCATGTTATCAGAATCAAATAATTCACATCCTTGTTCAGCACAAGTAGTGAAGAGTACTGTCTATAAATCCCTTTGGATTACCACATGGCTTTGAGCATGCAATAAATCTTTTCCCCTATCCCATCACCTCCTAATCTGCTAAAAGTCTTCCAAAAGATCAGAACCATTAAGATGTCATTTTATAATGGAGGAATTATAGCCTAATTTAACAAACCTTGTCCTGAGGTCTATAAACTAGGAATCAAATGTGAGAAAGAAATCCTGTGCTGAATTCAATCACTGCTTGGGATTCGTTGCCATGAGAGCCCATTCACTGGCTGACTATTTGCCAGCCATGCAAACTGGCTGAATTTCCTCATCAGGTCTCAGCTGTTCTGTTCCAATAACTGTTGTTCTTTATCTTATTGTGCCCTTTTTTTTTTTTTTGGGTCCAACAAGTGACCCAAAATGTGGAATGTCCTTGTAAATTCAGTAGCAGTACTAGCAGTAGTACTAGCAGCAGTACATTTGCAAGGAGATTCCACATCTAGTAATAAATATTTAATTATTGACAATATTAACAGCAACAACACAAAAAATAATATTAAAAATACTAATAATAGTTCTCTGTGCAGGTAAGATTTTTACTTTCTCTACCTGTTTTGATGTCCAAATCTTCTATACAAAGGTTTTTAATTCTGAAAATGGCTGCTAAACCATCAGCAAACAGCCTTCCAGCTTAAAAATTCATAAATCTGACCTTTCTTCTAGTGTTCTGTCACTTGAGGAAAAGGCGGTACCTCCATACCTCACGTAAATGTATGTGTATGGCATACAGTGCTGGCTGAGTCCCAGATGCATTTAATATGTGCAACACTCCTTAAAAATAATGAACTGGGCTCATACATATTTCTATACCTTATGATTTTTGTGCAGTTTTTACAGCAGTCCACCTCTCTTTACCATACAACCAGTTGGTTGACTGGATGAGAGTGTAATTAGGATGAAGGTGTTAGTGGCTAGTAAGGGGGCTAGCAAACCTCTGAGGAGCTTAAAAAAATAAGTTGCTTCAATATTCCTTTCTCATACACACTATTTTCATGTACACTGGCATGTACAGTCTAGCAATTGGTTAGGTTTCCATGGAAATTCTGGAAATTGGACAAGTGAGAGCTGCTTATCACATCTGATTTCTTGCCATTTACAGATGCCTTTGCCTAAGGTGGCAAAACAGTAAAGATTTCCCTTTACTTCTCTCTCTCTAAGCTGCTGTTTGGCATCACCCTCACCCTTTGAGAACCTGAAAGAAATAAGTGTATATGTGAGAGGACTCTGCTTGTAGAAAATCGAGCAAAAACCTTTGGTGGTTTCAAGAAGGACTGGTCATGGTTTTGGTACTGCTGAACAAAGTGAAGGGTGGCTCCGTCCAGCCCTAAGCATCAGTGTTATGGAGGAGGCAATTTCAAATGTCTTCTCTTTACAGTGGTAGCTTTTTTTGTAAGAAAATTGATTGCTCATGCTCAAAGCCTGCATGACTGTAAGCTATGGTAAGGGTCATATATTATTAGTCCCTTCCCAGACTTGAGGTAGTGTTTGACGGGCTGACCTCCTGCGAGACAACAGCGAATTATTGCACAAGCCAATGACGCACAGCACAGCAAGGCTCTCCTGTTAATCTCTTCTAAATTTCATAGCCATTAATTCCACTGACTAACCTCTTTATTGCAGCATAATCTTTCTTTGAATTTATAATAAAATGTTCTATGAGCAAAGGTGGAAAATGAAATCACAGCTTCAGCCTAAAAGTCAAAGTGCCTACAGCCTCCTTTTTATTTAGGTTTCTCTGGCCTGTTCAGGTCCGGACTGAAGCCTTACAACAGTTTATACCCACTTTAAGAAGAAAACTAAGGGACACTACTTAGACAAATAGCTCAGGTGTTGAGGATCCTTGAAGTAATTCTTCTCTGTCCTACTGGTTTTTCTGTGGTCTTGTGATTGCCAAAACCTTTCATAAGACCATGGGCCAGATGGGTTTAGTCCCATACGTTGCCTTCAGAGATGCTTTCTCTCCACCTCACCAATGCTGGGGCACTTTTATCCTGGTGATGTACCTTTTCTGCAGTGCTTTGTGCTGGAGGACACTGAATCCTTCTGTACTCGAGCACAAGTAAGGGACATGCCCAGTATAGACCATACAGACTAAGAGTAAAACATCACAGGATTTACTGTATACTGTCAAATCAGGGAGTGCAAACCAGAACCAGGTTCTGAGCTTAGGAAGCAAAGGCATGGTTAAGTGTAGGTAAGTGGGCATCAGGAAGTGTAAAGACCTGCATGATGATTCATTCTATCCTCACATTCAGGACAAATTGTTAATAGTCACAGGAAACTGCAGCCACCTTCTCTGCTGCTTCTCTGGTCACCATGGGGGCTCAGTGGCAATAGTGAAAGTCTTATCAATACAGCACAACTGGGTGGTATTTTGAACTTTTTGTGGACTACTTATTTCCTCTTGATTCCGTGAGAAACCCTCCTTCTCCCAGGAGCTGCCATCAGGAATTCTTAATGTTCATCAGAGACTTTGCTGAATGACATCATTATTGTATTTAATATTTTCTGACAGGGACTTGAATTGCACTTTATGGATCAAGTCACCAAATTCTCCTGCCGTGTGGCTCCTGTTTCTCTGAGTTCATGCTTTTATTATTGATCTCTGGGCAATTAATGAGAAATACCATGTATATTATTTACTCAGTATTCAGTACTCTCAGTGCAGCTGTCTGGCACTGCTTGATGAAAGGCCATTCACATGAGGCAGAAGTATACTTTTGCATGCAATAAAAAGCTTATACTCATATATATATTTATCTAAAAAAAAAAACCTGTAAAATAAATATTACAATGGCAGTTAGTTTCATGCAATTCCATTCAAAAAGTGCCACGACATTGCAGGGTTATTTCACCTGGTGTCTGGTGCCATGTTTAGGATCTCACCTCTTGGGAACTATTTCCGCCTTCATTATAGCCGTATAGGTGGTTCAAATCTTGTTTCCCACCACCAGTTAACCTAAGGAAGAGACTTCAAAGCCCTTCAACCACTGTGTCCAAACAGGACTCACTCATGTGAAGCAGTTATAAGCTTGGTTCCATGGACTTAACTTTAACCATAAGAATAATTTCATCGCCTTCAAAAAGCACTCCCATATTTTCCCTATTTCTGCAAATATCTTATAGATTTTAAAAATCATTTGGAGTGTGTTAATCACCCTCAGCTTTTATTAAGCAAGTGAAATAATTTAGTGTAGCCACATCTGAAGGCTATTTATGCTATCCAGCATGACTTTAAACACCATCACATTAAAAGTGTTCACACAGTCAATCAATCCTCTTCAGGTTTTATAAGCTGATTTTCAGAAGTTGTCAAGAGCAAAGATTCTCATGAGGTCAGACTTAAAATTAACCAAACACACAGAGTAACTGGGTGAAATGTGATGTCTTCTAATGTACAAATGGTAAAACCAGAGTTGACTTCAGATGTAATTCCTAATTATTTCCTATAAAGGGTGCACTATTTACTAGCTATGGCAAGATCTTATCAGTGTAATGGGAAAAGTAGATTTACTGCTCTATATTTGTAGGAGAAACAATTTAGGGCTTGTTGGAATTACAGTGCATGGGAGACATCCTTGCTGATCAAGGATATGACGTGCCTCCCAGGAGGATGAATGTTGCCAGCAATAGCCCTTTGGCAACCAACTCATGGGACCTATTCAGGGACTAGGAGGGTGGTTGTCAATTGTATGCAAGTAAAGATCTTTAAATTAGGATTGGAAAGACTCACTCGGTACTTCTGTAAAAGTTCCTGAAAGCCACCTATTTTTTCTTCATCTTCAAATTGGGCTCTAGGTCTTGAGAAACCTGACTCTCTTCCAATCCCTTGGATTTCAGCTTGGCCAGGACTAGGAAAGGCTATGAGAAAAGGCCATGAGAAAAGGCCATGGTCTCAGTTCAACTGCCCAGTACAGAGATCACCAAACATTAGCCAACCAAAATAATCTGGATCTCCACAGTAAAATAAATTGACTTTCCAAAATGCCTAAAAAAGATTCAGCTTTTGTCCGAACCTGAACTACAGCTGTTGGGTTAGTTATTACTGAGTGACTCTGACTTATCTGTAATAAATGATCACCTCGCTGCTTCACTTGAAAATCTTAAAATTGCCATGGAAACCTTTTTGTTTTCCTCTTGCCCAGAAGCAGTGGAGCATAAGATGTCAAATGAACACCAGGCTCCTGTAGAAAAAATAGTATCATAAGAGATGATGTTAGTGCTGAACTGTCTTTTCAGATATCCCAGAAAGGAATGGCAAAGACAATATTCCTTTCTCATTACACCTCATCAGGTCACACAGTGCTTAGCTTGCAGGCTCTTTCTGATAGCAGCAATCCAGCTCCATCTCAGAGACCTGAATTTTAATTGTGAGGAATTCTGACATATTATGTCAGAGATAGGTAACTCAAGAGCACTGCATCTTCCAGCACAGCCATTTTGCTGGGACATTTCTCTTCATGATGTTTCTTGTTCTTTTTTTCTGATTTTTGAAGTTTAATGATTGGTGGATTTTTGGTTTGCCTTTTTTCTTTCTGAGTCAAAAACATCTGAGACCTGAAAAAATTTACATTCTGATGATATTTTTGTTCCCTTTTAGTGGCACTAACTAAAAGGGGAAATGAAAGCAGAGCTACACATCCCTGTGAAGAATTTTCAGATGAGGATATTACATGGCAGGAGTGCCAGCAGGCTGTGCAAGAGGTAACATTCAATGGCTGGATCTGGAACAAAATAGGGATTCCAGAGGATGGAGTTCCTCTTGCGCTTCCTCATAGAACAGAGGGTGGGAGAATCTAAGTTTGGCAGAGAGTGGAGCTCAGAAATGAGTCTTCGTGGCTGAGGAACCCCTCTAATCATCAACTCTTTCTAACATAAACTTTCCATGTTCTGGACCACTAGAACAGTATCCCTGGAAACCGAAGACCAAGTGCTTTTGAAGAGTACAGCACCCATAGAGAGAGCCCTCATGAACTGGGTGCCTCACCTAAAGTCCAAAGAGGAGAGAAAAGCCAAGAGCAATTTTTGCCAGCAAGAAGAGAAAGCTGAGAGACTGAGCTGCTCCTAAAACTATTAATTCTCCATATGCAAAGTAATATTTTATAATTAGGACAGACACCATTTTTCTCCGTGCACAGTGAAAATTCAAGGGAGGCAACATTCACATCACAGCTTACTGGCAACCTTTAAACAAATGCATCTAAGAAACAAAGGCAAGAGCTTGTAATACTCTTCTCAGCAGTGTGAAGAGTAGAGTCTGATCCTGTTTTCACAGCAGGAATTTGTTCAAGGTTCTGTTTAATTATTGTCAGGAGCTGCAGGATTGTTCTCCCAGAGATTTAGCAAAAGAAATGTCACAGCTGGGGAGTCACATTGAGAGTTCGATTAGGCGTCTTTCAGCACTCTAGTCTTTGAAAAGTACATTTGCCATAATGAATGTAGAATGGCTGAGAACAGATTAGATGACAAGAAGAAGGAAAACCAGATTTCTTTTTCCTATTGAGACAATTGTAGATCAATAAGCTTAGTTTTTATAAGTATTTGATAAGCATCCTAAAATAAAGATTGTAGCCCCTCCCTACCCCCCCTAACTTTCTAACTGAGGGATCCAGTATTGTATTGGGCTTGTATGGCAAGGTTTTGGTAGGAGTGGTGAGGGCAGGCTACAGGCTTGGATTCCACGGGAAATTTCTGGAAGCTCTTAACATGGACTTACAATCATATAACTCCCATACAACAAAAGAGTCAGAGGAGAAGTTGCATTATATCATGGTAGATATAGTGCAGATGATGAAATCTCCCACTTGGAAAGAAGTTGATATGAGACAGGTCCACTATGACTCTTGTGGGGCTTTGAGATATTCTGGATTGCCATTTCTTGAATGGAAACTGTACTTAATGTGTTAGTACAGTTCAGCTAATGTAAATATTGCCCTCTGAGAAGTCTGAAAATACATTGATTTTTTTAATGTATTGAGTTAAAATAAAAACCAAACAATTTTCTATAGGAAAATGCTTGCTTATGGAACTTGTTCCATCAAAATTTATTTTGCCTCAAATTTTCCAGCGAGTTCTATTGCTCAAGCTCATGATTTAGGCTCTTAACTAAACCTTGCTTAGCAGCTGTAAGGTTGTAAATTACCTTCAAGTTCCTCATGGAGAAGGTTCCCTTACTAGTTTTGCTTTGACACTACTTTGTTAGGCAAAAAGGTATTTCGAACCAATCCTAAGTGGCACAAATCAGTCTAATTCCAGCTAGGATTCTGCTAGTAAATTCAGCTGTACAATGTGAGCTTGGTCCTTCTGTCATACATGAAGTATATTTCTTGCTTTAAATTTTTCATTGAAATTTGTTTTCACTTGTTTCTCTTTTGCAGAAACAACAGTATCGACAAAGTGCCTTGACCAGAACATTTCAGTGCATTTATCCTAAATCCTTGCTCTCCTGACAGTGTTACAAATGAAAACAATGTGTCCACAGAGCATAAAGGCATTTGTTGGGATCCTCCCTCTTATCTCTTGCTGCTTGTATTTGAAGTCTGGAGTATTCTTGTCCCAGATGCCGAGTATCCAAGCTGCTGGGTTAATAACATTTGCAGTGCTTGTACTAAGTCAAAGCATTCTCTTCATCGCCACATGACTGCTTCTTGTTGATCAAGACTTGATCGTGGAGATGGACTAAATGACCTTTCAGAGCCCTGTGAGTGGTTTTTTGTGATTCTAGACTATTCTGCTTCCTTTTGACTTCATATTTCTTCTTTTTTTTTTTTTCCCTACCTTGCTTCTTTCATTTCTTGATATTATTCTATATAAATTACATTAACTATAACAGAAATTTAAATATTGGAGTGCTATCCTGGTGTGGTAAACAAGTAAAAAGTGTTATGAGAACCATTCTTAAACTCCCTCAAAGGTTAACAGAAAAAACAAGGACTTCCACAGCATGTCTTGTTCCACCCTAAGGTCCTTCTTTAAGAAAGAAAGAACAAATTACAAGGGACATCTACTATTCTAACTTTTCAGGGAGTATAGGTGTTTAACTTCTAGACACCTATAGTTAGATGAAACAAATCCTCACCGAAACGAATCCTCTGCACTTTCTCTGTAATTTAATGGCGGGGACAAAGAAAGGGAATATACATCAAATTACTTAGTCTTAAGTGAGTCCTAGAACAAGAAAAATTGTTTTTTGCATATGAATCCCTCTTCTCACTGATTGTAGAAGCCAAGGTCTCTGGTTCAGACTAGATACTCCCTGTTTTGGTGGATGAAGAGAAACACAAAGCAACACAACAAGCCAATTACAGTGCTTGTAACTGAACCAACAAACATAACTTTTAAATAGTTTTAGTTCCAAACCATGATTTACATTGTCTCATACCTTTATTTCAGCAACAGTGACTGTAAGGACAAGGGACGCTTTGAGAGAGAGGTTGAAAAGTGAGTACTGAGGGCTGTGAGAAAAGAAAGTCAGATAAATCCTCTGGCTAAAAAACTGAGCCTGACAACTGCCTTTAAAGACCCCTCAGCCCTTCATGGATTTCCATGTCCAACTTCCCAGCCAGGTAGTGCAGCAGAGTGAGAAGTGTTGACAATGTCCCTGCTCCATGGGAGGTAAATGGGAACACACTGAGTGGGTTCTCCCCAGAGCCCTGCAGATCTCAGTGGTGTAGGGCTGAAAATGCTTCATATTGAGGGATGAATGGAAGAAAAGAAAAACCCTTACCTTTTATTGCTGGTGAACCCAGTTATTTCAGCTCTGTTTCTGCTACTTAACTTATTGTTCTCTAAAGTATTATTCATTCGTGGCTTTCTACAGACCTATAATGCAGTCTCAGAAAGCATTTCAGGGGATAGGGATTTGATTAGGGTGATGCATTTGAAATGTCAGAGGTCTCTCCACCTCATCTGGAAGAAATGGATAGAGTTGACAGATGTGCCCCCTGATAATGCGAATAGCATTATTCTTACAACATTTTTATAAACTACCTCTGTTTATTCTATCCCTCCCCCTCTCCTTTTATTCTTCTCTCTCCTGGAATAAACAATAGCAAAATACAGGGAAATAAATAAGGAAATAGACTTGACCTGGGTGACCCAACTTGGTTTTTTATTATTATTTTTTAATATTTACATAATCTTTTCTCCAGCCATTCCTCTGGTAGGACCACAGAAATAGTCACACACATTTTTCTGGAATATTTCTTGATCTGCATAGATGAATTCTAAATTCTTCATACTACTGTTTTTTCTTACTGTTCCTCTGAATAGCCAAAATCTGGCTAGAAAGTAAACTGTCAGGTTAGAAAACTGGTACAGTTTTAGTAAAGGATCCAACCTGGAATTTCTGGGAAGAGTATTGGGGGTGACTGGAATCTCAGAGATGAAAGGCAGTTGTTGTGAAAGCTTTATTGCCAAGGCAAAGGGAGGTTTCTGCAGCAAGAAAAACTCTAAGAAGTTTCAGATTTAGTTTCTCACTTGATTTTCCAAGGGAAATCAGAGCCCATCTGAAGGCTTTGAAACTTCCAGTACAACAGTCTCATCTGCAGGACCAAAGCTGCACATGCATTTAGACTCCTAATTCCCTCTGATTTTTAAATACCCCTATACCACCAGCAACCTGGGCTTAATAGTCTAGCACTAATTCTCTTAGTAGCTTATTAGGCTCATTTGTCTTTCACGCACCTGCCAGTGGCTCTAGGCTTCCTGTGATTCCTTGGCAAGTTTACATCTGGGCTTCAGGAGTGTGTCATTCTCTGCAGCCCAGCAGAAAGGACAATCAGAGGATACCAATGACCTGGTGAAGGCTGAGACTCCTACCTTCTCTGTGGTGATGGATATAAAGTAACTCTGCTAACTTCTTACAAGAGAAAACCTGGTACCAGCCGATTTGCCTTCATAACTATTCCTCCTCCCAGCCTCAGGGAGCCCTGCCCAGCAACAGAACCTTTTTATGTCATCTGGTAGCCTTTAGATAGCTTAGAGGAAGCAACCTTCACACGGGTTCTGATAAGAGCAGAGGGAGTTGAGTAATATTGATTCATTTCCAGCTTTCTATTGCCAATACAACTGCTAGACAATAGCCTTTATTTAATGCTCAGAATTCCCCATAACCTTGTGACACGCTTTTCTGAGCCATTTCTGTGGTACTACGGGAAATAAACTCTAGTTAAGGTCCATTTCAGTGAATTTATTACATCAGTTCTTCACTTGGAATGCTGACCATTGTAAACCAACATTGTAAGAGGTGGGCTACAGTCTCACCCAGACTTCGACTGTTTTGTGTCTTCATTCACCAATTCCATAGATATGTGTTAGGAGAAATCATCTTTTACTGAGCCAATGGACTTGCATTCCAGACTGATATGTAAGAGGTAGCCTCAGTCACTACCAAGGGTTGGTAAGGATAGACATCAAAAATAAAATATAGCAAGTGTTTTACAAAAAGGACACTTACCACCAGGTAAGCAGTAAGCTATTATGCAATCCTCATTGTGGAAGGTTTCTCATCTGTTTCTATGGACTAGCCTGGATAAAAGCCTAATATGCTGCAGCTGCAGGCTAGCTGTAATTTGTTTGATAATCAAACAGATACAGTCCTTCTTTCATTTTTCTCATGAGGAGCTCCTAATAAATATTTGGAAAACTCTGCTTTTAACCTTCCTCTGACTCTTTTCTAATCCTTTCCTCTCGGTTTTTAAACAATAAGAATATAAAAGATTTAGTTCCCAGATTTTCATAAGAAGCCTGTTTTAGTATATCACAGCAACTCTTTACAGATAGTGTTTGTTGCCAGAGCTGCCCTAAAAATACCTGTACAATGATGGCAGCATTTACTCCTATCTACCTGCTTCTCCTACCTCTCTCCTCTTTCTCTCTGTCCTTTTAATAGATTGACTACAAGCACCTGTTGTGGGAGGGCTCTATAAAATCTAGGAAAAGGAAGGCTGTTTTTCCTGATTTGTTGTGGTGCTCTGACTCAGACCCTCTCGTACCCCTGGTCACTGTGAGAGTGAGCCTTCCTCCTCTAGATGCCGTGTTATATTCTGGTGATTAGGGGTGGTGTTTGCGGGGGGAGGGTTTTGTTTTATTTTGTTTTGTTTTATTTTGTTTTGTTTTGTGGATTGGTTGGTTTGGTTTGGGTTTGGTTTTTTTCAGGTGAGAACTTCAATTGCTTTACCCAGACATGACATTGGGGTGTGACAAGAAAGGTATGTTCTCATCTTGCCTTTCTTGTATCTCTTTATGGTTTTCCTACTGGAAAAGATGCCTCTCAACTTGTGCCCTTGTTCTAAATCTGTGACCTGGATTCTTTTAAGATTTAATGTTTCAAATGCTGTGCTTTTATTAAAAGAGTAAATGATAAGACTTCAAAGGCAACACTCAAGCAAAGTAAATGCATAACCTCTCTGGAGAGCAGGGTGATGATAGTTGCCTTTCATTCAACTACTACAATACAAAGACTCAGAAACACCTATATAAATTTTCAATGTTATTTTAAAATGAGCTTTGACCTCTTCTATGTCCTTGCTTCGACCAGTTTTCCAGGCTGTACTGTAGTTATTCCTGGCACTGACACGCTCTGTTTTGTGAGAAGACAGTCTTTTCCCTCTCAAGATTTGCTACCTTAGCATTAAATTTAGGTAAATATAATTATTCTAGGAGCCTAAACAGTAGTGTTATTGTAGCCAAGATCATGTGATGGTACAGGCAAACAAAGTCTGTCAGTAGAAGGAATTCTCTTGTTAGAATAGCTGGTATATTTGAAAAAAACAGACAAATATTTGGGTGCACAAGCATTTCTTCAGGTCTTGTACAAATTCAGGTATTGATTATGATAAAACATTTCTTAATTCTTGCCCTGTATTCCTTCTATTGTTTATTTATGTTGGTTTGCCTTTGGGGTAGGTGTTGTCTGCTGGCACTAACCTTGTAAACTGCTTATCACAGTGGAGTCAATGACACTCAGGGCAGCAAGGCAGTGGACATAATTACAACACCTTGTACTTTATGTTCCACTATTTTCAAAACTTATGTTTTCCCTGGATTTTTATCCTCTTGCAGTCATTATGTGGATTGCTTTAATTTGTAGAGGATTCTATAGTTTGTTTACCTGATGCTTTAAAACTGAAGATTTTAAAATCAGGAGTCAAGCTCCCAGGATGGTCCAGAAAAATTTTCAAGGATGGTCACAGAGAACATTTGCATTTTTCTATTGCACTAGAACATACAACACTTCATTAGGTAACTGCAGTCCTGGGGCTTTCACTCTACCCCCTTTGCATAGTAAGTGCATTTCAAGTATGTGTATTCCCCCACTAGAGCACATAAAATTGAGCAACAGTGGGGAACATGCAATAAATGTCTAGCAGCCATCTGAAGTAGCTACTGGCCAATTTACTAGATAGTTAACAAGTGGGGAATGGGAAAATAGTGCTAGTTTTGTATTTTAAAGGCAAATTTGGCTTTTTTTATTGCTCTCTTATGTGAGAGCACTGCTGTTATTTCTGTACCCTGTGATCTTTAGGGAGGTTTGCTTACATATATGCCTGTTAATGGAATAAAACACAAAAAATGCAGCAAAGAGTGGTGACAGAGTTAAAAGTTAAGGATACTTCCCCTGGAAAACTTTACACCCTCTTTTGTCAAGTGATTCTTGATCAGCTTCCCCATGGTGCTGTCTGAAGCTGACTTTGGAAAACAGAGTCTCTTCTTGTGGTAGTATCCAGACCTTTATCCATCCAAAGGGGCCTTGGAACAGAGATTGCTCAGAGTTTAATGATCATATCTGTATAGCTGCTTATCTATGCTGTTTCAATCTTACTTCATCTCTAGAGCTGAGGTAAAAAAGGCAGCTAGGTTAATTGTCGTGGTCAAAAGGCTACAGTGGAGGATGTTAAAAGGTTTTTATGTACTGAGTGTTAGTGGTGCAATCTCTGTGGGGATGATGAGTGGGTTCTCCTATCTCCTCTAGGTATGGAAAGATTTAGAATGCCAAAAAAACCAGCTTACATTGGAATGCCTTGTCAATGCATTTGAAATTACTCTTTTCTTTTTTTTTTTTTTGTTCCAGTGTTTATTAGACAGCCTGCATTCATGCAAGTCAGCAGACACTAAATATGAGAGAGAAATATGCAATGAATTCTAAATGGAATTCATAAATGAAAACCTGTTTAATATTACTCCTGTTGTTACTGCCACAAAATTGGTGGTCTTTGATAAATATCAACATGTACTTTAAAACTGAGCCAGCTTGTATTTTTGGCCCCCCCACACACCCCACATACCAGGGCAGGCAACCCAGCAATTTCAACTCAGTGCAAGGAGTGGGTCATTTGTTTGGGTCTTTTTTCTCAGCTACAAAAAGGAAACAGAACTTACCCATTTGAAATATGGGGGTTTTTTGCCCCCCTTTCTTACACAGGGAGTCAGATCACTTTGAAAAATGTATTATTCATCCAGCTGTAGGAGAAACACAAATGGAAACTGAGCAACAGTCAGTTTTCCAGCAGAGCAAAAAGTAAAATGTCACAAAATCTGTATCAAAATGGATAAATGCATTAGTTTGATTACATCCTTTTCACTGGGATAATAGAAAATGATACTAGCGTAACGTGAATGAAAATAACTTCAGTCTGGTTCAAATTGAGATATAGCTGGGGATGCTGGAAAGTAATTCCGGTAGATGTGCCTTAAGAAAAAAAAAAAAGGATTTTTTTAATGCATATTTTATTTAGTGTCTGTTTTCTATGATTTTTCATTTAACATAAGTGTCCAAAAGCTCTAGTATTTCTTTATATGAACTTAGTGGATACCATCACCCGCTTCTTAATTTAGAGCAGTTCAGTGGCCCAACTGTTGCTGCAGCCCCGAAAGGGGTGATGCTCTCACAGCTGAGGGGAATAAATGCAAGAGTGTCACCTTCCTGGTCAATGAGATGGGGGAATCCAATATCCCAGGCTATGAGAGCTGAGAGATGATTACAGCTGCTGCAGTTCAAAGCAAGCTCAAGTACTGCAGGAGACTGTGGCTAAATAAGGGTCCAGAATGTCAGGTTTCTGTGTCTTGAAAAGACCAACAACACAAATGGGAGGAGGTAATAGATTTTTGTTCACTAGAAATACAGTGCTCACATCTTTTGGTGTGCTTTGTGATAAATATGTCTCTTTAAAGCTTGTAGACCTCTGTTCACAGTTTTCAACTGAGGATTTGCTGTTGAAGGCCTCTGCTGAACAACATTTGGAAGCAGGGATATAAAATATCCTGGACTTGAAGGATACTGGTGTTTGGATTTCTTCAGGCACTCTGGGGCCAGCAAACTTAATGTACCATCTCTTACAGCTATAAAGCTGGATAGATTTATTCAGCTTCCTAAATGGCCCTATAGGTAGGAGGAAGATCCTAATGATGTATGACAAGACTTTCATTACAAAATAATTTCATTTGCTTCATGTGCATTAAAGCACCTTATAGTTGCTTTGGAAACTTGAAAATGGGTTGTAAGCAGGTTCTAAATTAAAACAGATGGGGGATGGGTTATCTCAAGAGTGGAGGTTCTTTAAAGCCCTAATCCCAAATGTCCTGATTTTTCCTTCAATTGATGGAATCCCTTATGCCAGGAGAGGAGAAAACATTTGCATTAAATACAACTGTAGCTGTATTTACAGTAGTATACAAAAGGCAAGTTTGAGCAGAGATAGTGTGAAAAAATATCATCCTTGGCTGCAGTACAATTTTTTCAGAATCTTTCAAAATAGTCCATAAAGGAGGCAAGTGTAGCTGCTACAGATGTTTAACTGAAGGAAAAGGAGAGATTCAGGGATCTGCTGAGTTTGTGTTGGACATTAGTAGCAGCATCAGAAACAATACCTGGCTCTTACTGCTATAAAATGCCAGTTCAATTGGCTGTTGAACATTCTGCTTTGTCACACTGCTGTGTGCCAGGGAGGTGGGAGGGGTGTCACCACACAGTAAGCAGAGTTGCAATCCCCTACCTGGTCCAAAAAGCTCAAATCAAGTAATCATGTGAGTAATAAAGAACACACAGTCTTAATAATAGATAAAAAAACAGAGCATTTTTTTAATCATCATTTTCTTGGCTATTTCAAAGGATGATGTCCAACACCAGATAGGTTTTATATAGAAGAGGAACATTTTGAAAAGAGGATATTGGCCCAAGAACAAGCAAGTCAAAACTAACTGTAATGATAGATTTTTTTATTTTTTTCTCCCTAGACATAGGACCAGGGCTGTTCTGGAGTATATACCCCATAACAGGGAAAACACATCTTGAGTTTAAAGATAGAGTTGGTTCATAGATTTTTTTTCTTTTTTTCCCTTTAACTAGAGGATCTAGGCTAGGTGTTCCCTGAGGTGATCTTTTCTCTGAACTTAAATGAAAAATTGCAGCCAACACAGATATGATGCTAAAGCTTGGTCCAGAAAATCAATTAATTTCTATACCCATGGTTCCCCATGGAACCTGAGGAGAGGAGTTCCTAAGATATGAACTCCCCTTGTGGTGTTTGGGGATGTGGGACCTAGTTCCTACTCCAAGTATGTGCTCTGGAGGTTGGATTTTTAGAATAGCTGTCTCCTGTGAGGCTCTTCCAGAGTGTTTATCTGAGGCTGTCCTTGTGAGCCAGAGAGCACAAACCTGACAGGAACTGCACTGCTCCAGCATTTCAAGGCTGTGGCCTTTTCCAGCCAAATGCTTCAGAGACAGGGAAGTGATGAGCTGCTGATGATATCATCTTGACTAAAGAATCTCATAGACCACTACTAGTTAGCTTTCTATGTCCAAGCTCTGTGTGCCATCCTAGGGTAGTACAGTAGGAAAAGGGAAGCCTCTCTTGAGGAGTGCTACTGTGGAGCACTCTATTATGCACTATAAATTGTCACAAAACACTGTGGTGCCAATCCAGACAACATCAGTCCTGCACATTTAGCTGAAGGTCTTGACTCTGTTATGAGGAAATGAGGGGGAACAATGCTGTTACACAGGTGCTTGAAGAACAATCCAGAACAGACCTAGGAATATGTTTTCAGTTATAATGAAGCTGGCAAGTAGATGCATCATCAGTCCCATGATTGCTGGAGTGTTATCTTTGCTTAATTAAAAATAGCACTCAACAAGCAGTACTTATCTTCCAGTGAGGTGACACCAAGCTGCTCCAGCAATCCTAAATAGGTTTATTTAAAGGGCAGCTCTGATGGCATCGCTCCCTCTGGTGGCTTCCTTGCAGGAGGAACCTTCTTGTCTCTCGTTGATGATACATTCCCAGAGGCCCTTCTGCAGAAGTAGGTGAACGAATTGCTTCTGAGCCTGCAAAACACCACTTTGAATTCTCAACAGAAATGCAGCAAAGGATGGTCTAGCCATGAAGTACAGGGAGGAAGAGAGAAAAAGGGTCTTACATGGAATTTTGGTTTTGATGCCTTGGGTTCTCATCATCATCAAGAGGAGGAGTTGTTTAAAAGCATTAGCACTTTGGGAGAGAGTGAGGGATTTACAATGTGGTGTGAATATGCAAAGTGAAGGGGGCTCACCACAACCCTTAATGTCTCTGAAAAGGACTGTTCCTTTTCTGCCAATAAACCCATTTTGATTTTTCTGGGCAAAAATATCACACGGGTTTGCATATAGGAGTTCCAAAGAATACTACTTAACTGCTTGGGTTTAATAATTTACTTTTATCATCAGTCTTAAACCTTTATGCTTACATGTCAATCCTTTTGATCTATCATGTATTGATTTACATTGCCATCTCTCAACAATAACATAATTATCAAGGTTATACTGTTGTTATAGTCAGGTATCTTATCAAAATGCTCACTGCTCTAACAATCTGGGAATGAGCCTGTTTGCACAGCAGTCTAACATAAAATCACATCTTTATAATCCTATTCCTCAAATAGTGTCAGGTTATGCTCTGTTTCTTAATTAACAAAAAACTACATTACACTGTATGAGTAAAGCCAAACTGAAATTATCTTACCCATAACTCATCTATTTATGTCACAGTGCTCTCCAGGAGGCCTAGTAAATGAAGAGGTTTTCTGTTGCTCTTCTGTTTGCTTTACATGATTCGTTTTAATTTAAAAATTCTCAAATTCTACCTTAGTGATACATTTACTTTCAAGACCTTTTTCATGTATGGCCAGCATATTCCAGAGTAAAAATGGCAACAATATTGTCTAGGCTTTGGCAGTATAGTCAAGTACAGTAAAAATTCGCTTCAGAGATGTTTTGATCTCTGACACCTCAGAGAGTTCTGGTGTTCATCAAAGTACACATTGTAGAAAGTTATCTGATCTCAGGTGAAAAATTCCAAGGAAGTAACATTCAGAGTAATTCTGAAGATATGGTTTGCCAATTACAGATAATTTCTTCTGAAGTACAAAAAAAAAAACAAAAACCAACAAACCAATATTGGCCCCAGTTTGTACATGGAGCGTGTATCAGAGCTGAGGCTTCAATTCAGAGCTCTTGAGAGAAAAGGCATGAGGGGTTGGTGTTAGAGGAAAATTCAAAATCATACAGCTGGGTCTTGGTTTTGAGGGTAGGATAAACTTTCGTGGATGAGCTGTAATTTTTCCTTAGACTGCTTCTCTCTTGGGTAGTGTGACTGGCAGGATGTCCCTCTTCTCTCAGTAAATGAAAATAATTTTTTCTTGTCAAATAAAATGAATACATTTTGAATCAAAAGACTATCTAAAAAAATGTTTCACTTGGGATACAATAAAAAGTCCTATTTTAAAATTTCTGATTTTAAAAAATTAATAAGTATTGTCCTAATATCAGAGCTCCGCTGAGAAATGAATCTGTCACATCTCTTACTCCACTTTTTTGGGGGAGGGAGTTTGGGGGGGTAATAAATTTTATTTTCAGTTGTTTCTCACTTTGCTTTCTGTCTTGCAGCAGAGTGAGTATGCCAGTCATGACAGGAATTTGTAACATATTTTGTAACATATTTTCATGGACCGGAAACTAGTTTCCTTTTTTTAGAGAAAAAAAAAAGAAAAAGAAAAAAGCTTCAGTTATTAAGAAAAGAAAAAGAATTCAACAAATGTGTAGTGAGAACTTCAAAGTTCCATGTATCTGAGCTACCTATAGCTAAAAAGAGGAGAGTTTCTGCCAGATCTCAAATGTAGAAGCTAAAATCCCCCAATGTCATTGAAGTAAATCAAAGAAAGCCTTAAAAAGCTGGCAGAGAAAGTTGGGCATCTTTTCAGACCAAATGAAAACCTGGCTCAAAAGGGACTTGTGGAAATGAATAGTTCATATTCTGAAGGCAACATATATTTAGAGAGAATGAAATCTTGGTTAAAACACTTTTTGAATCATGTTGAAGTGCTCATTGTAAACTCCAAAGGTCTTTCTTGATTTAGTTGGCTCAAGTTCTGAACTTTTTTTTTTCTTCTGCTAATGGCAACTCATCGATCATTGGAGCTGCAATCAGATTTTGCAGAAGGCCATGGGCATCATTTTCAATCATTTAAACTTTGCCAACCTGCCTCTATTTCTTATGAAACATGGGGATTAATGCCAAAGGATTTTTTCCCCTTTAAAGAATTGCAGGTGTTGATTGCATCTCTCTTGTTACACCTGACCCACTTATCACCATTTAACTATTTCACCATTTCTGCTCAGTAGAGAAATGGCTATCTGAGAGAAACAGTCACATGCAATTCTAGCCTCATTTCCCACAAAGTCATCTATGGGTCAGAACCTCAAAAATTATTTGAATGTCCAAGTACCTTTAAAATTAATAGGAGATGTATGGGTGAACAGTCTGAGTTCAGAAGCAATGTGTTGTCCTGTGTAAAATCCACTCCCAACGATGTTGTTAACAGTAGTTGTAGCAATGGTAAGTTGCCATTATCTAACTTAGATGTAACTTAAATGCTTTACTCACACCTTTGTGTCATTATAAACATATCCCTGGAAAATTACAACTAGAGCCTTTGCTCACAGATCAGTATAACTTCTTTCTAGATTTGCTGCAGAACCACAGTTAGGGCCACCACTGTCTGTTTTCATGTGATGCTAATGTGTTGCTCATGACAGTAATGTTATCATCTCTCCTAAAAATCAGAAAACAACAAGTTAAATGGTACTCTTAGATGAGACTGTATCACTCAAATGATTAATATCAGAGTACTTCATACAAACGGTGATGAGTGGGGAGTGTAGTGTCTTTTGAATGTGATGGGTAGTTTGTTCAGGTAATAGTGATGCAGGAAACAGGGTGAAAATAGACATACAAGAAAGTACTCCAAATAATATCTGACTTTGACTGTTCTCTGAGCATGAGTATATGAACCCAACGTGGACCCAACATTGCTAAGAATTGGTCACTGGTCTCTTCTGGCCAGTTTTAGAGGTTCAATTTTTCCCAGTTATATCTCTGGTTTGGGAAAGTGACAGCATGGAACCAAGTGAATAATAATCCACACTGAAAAAAAAATTAAGATAATATCTCTGTTTAATAAATAGGAAATGGGAGGCCAAAGTATTATGCTGCATTTCCTATCCATTGCCATTTCAACTGTTTAAAGACCTCCCTCTTCCAGCTATGGGTCAGCCTCAAGGCAAGTTATCCAATGTCCTTCCTCTCAGATGCCTAAAAGCACAAGCAATTTCCAGTGGGTTTCCTTCCATTCAGCAGAGGATACAC
Source organism: Empidonax traillii (assembly GCF_003031625.1). Classification (NCBI taxonomy): domain Eukaryota; kingdom Metazoa; phylum Chordata; class Aves; order Passeriformes; family Tyrannidae; genus Empidonax; species Empidonax traillii. The sequence goes on from NW_020956033.1 coordinate 265,463, forward strand.
CACTATGAAATAAGTTTGATATCCCTTGCAAAATGGGAACTTGCCAACATTCCTTCATTGTGTTTTTTTTTTCTGTTGTATAAGTCTTCTACAGAAACACACCAAGAAAGATAGGGACAATATAAGGTTTATTTTCAGTATATTTTGCCAAATAATTTCCATTCAAATCCTGACATATGACAGTGTTTAAGTATTCTGAATAAAGATGACTTCTTACACCAGGATTTAATTCCCCCAGTGCTACAGGGGCAGTCAGTTTCTTCCTTTAAATGTAAAACTTGATCTTGTTTACATTTGGTTACTCAAGGTAAATTACAAACTTTTTAAAACTTCATTAATTAACAAGAACATCCAAAAATCAATTATTTAATCCCACACATTTTTCCAGGTTTTACTCTTCCAATAAATGGTCTCTCCAGTCAATATTCACATGTGCTCTCCTCTTAAGCTACACTGCAAATAAAATCTTAAAATTATAACCTTAAGTTTTCAACTGATGTGTCTTCAAAGAATTTAAATTAGATGGCCTTTGCACTGGTGAAATGAGAAAGTAAGGCAGTCAGCTAAAACATGGCTCTTTTTTTTTTACCTTACTTTTTCTTTTGTCAGTACATGTAGAATTATGATTGCACAGGTAGAATATCAGCTCTATGTGTAAGGGTGATCGGTCACACAATCAAATGCAGGATCATTCTTTACCATAAATGCATTAAAAGAAAATCAGTCACATAGATTTGGTTTTCTACAGAGCAGCAGGCTGAGTTCTATTCATAACAAATCAGCTCATGCTTTGGGGAAAACTACAAATCACTCCCACAGCATTATTCATTGGATTGTCCTTTGCATCCCTCCAAGGAATTCTTGTGTATTCTCTCTGCTGTCAGACTAATAGTGACGGTGGGGGAGGTAGAAAGGAGGAACAATCTCCTTGGAAGGATAGCTTGGTTTCTTTTTTGGGGGGTGGGTGGGTGTTTTTAATAAGCAGGTTTTCATATTTGCTTTTCATGGCAGGCAAGCATTGTAATTGAATGCATGGTAGATTATCCAGGTTTGGATTTAATGAATTTCTTCTGATTTAGCTGGAAATATCTACTCTATCACTGTACATTCATCATTAGTATTGCTAAGGCATAGGTTGCATCAGTGGTCATGCACAAAGCTCCTCACTCAACTCAGAACCAGTTGTACCGAGCTCTGGATCTCACCATATAGAAAACAGTAATAAATATTCAGTAGAAAACTGAAATGGTCAGGTCTCAGTCTATGCCTCAGAAGAGAGAATCAAGAGAGCTTCGAAATTCCCCCAAAAGCAATGGTTGCTTAGGAACATATATACCTCTGCCTTGAACTAGCAAAAGGATTATTTTAATTTACATCTTGTAATCAAAGGGGCTAAATTTCCTCTCTACCTGCTCTGCAGTCTCACCTTCAGGAGAGTGCTGATGGGCCCAGGTCAAATGCACAGCCTAGAGAAACTGAGGAGGAAGATGGGGATTTTGCTAGCCTTTCTCTGTTGGGTTCCTACCATTTCAGTTCTCATTTTGGCAGTTTTTATTAGCTACTTTAAAGCTAGCTCTGGTGTAGCATCCCCTAAAAACATAGCATGAGGAATCAGGTGGTGGAACAGCAGGCAGAGGCTTCAGAGGCATCAGCAGAGTGAGCTATTGAGGAAGCTGTGGGTCCACTGCTGCAGCACAGCTCCAGAGATGCCCACTGGCTGCTGAGCAGGACTGGGACATGTAGACCTGTGTTTGTGCTGAGTGTGGATTCTCACCATCTCTCTCATCCCACTCAGGAAAGTTGCAACAACAGGCTCTCTCTAACTCCAGACTCAGCCCTTCTTCCTTCTGCTTCCTCTCTTCCTCCCAGGAGAGAAGGGGCCACTAGCAGTTTTAATTCCAGCAGGGTGAATTACTTCTTCTGCTGAGAAAATTTGAGCTGGCATTGTGAACCCTGTACTGTCCATTGGAGGGATGGATGTAACCTCCACAGATTTGGAGGTTTTCCCAGATTTCCCAGGTAGACTCTGAAGTGAATATACCAAGCTTTGAATTGCAGGGGCTCGGAGCTGGTGGGCAGCAGCCAGCATTTCTCTCATGCATTGTTTCAGTGCCAGCTGCTAGAAGTTGCAATTCTGAATTCAACTATGTATCAGATACTTTGCAAAAGGTTTTGAGTCAAGTCATCGCATGGAATTTCTATCACGGTTTTCTTAAATCTTTTATCTTGTGCTCTCCGGGTCCTGACCTCAGGTTTATGAAGTGCTCCTTGGGGGGCAGCCTGAAAACTCTTTTCAGCAATTCTGCTGGCTGAAAAGCCTCTTCTCAATCTACAATCTACAACATAGTTCTCAGAGACACCCCCTAACCAGGATGTTTCAATTTATTGCTGTTCTCTCGGTAATCTGTAAAATGGAAGTGAGGAAATAAATATCTACTTAGTTCAGTGCATTCACCATAAGGCCAACCTTTTCCAAGCAGTTTAAATAGTTCTTAAAGTGAAGATCTTTCACTTTGGATTACCAAAGACATGAGTCAGATAGTGGATGAAATGAGTAAAACAACAAGCATCTCATGCAAGAGGATCTGACCCATCAAATATGTGCCATCTGCCCAGAGGATGCAGCTTCAACTTTATTTTCTCATTAACTCTCCACACAGGCACAATGAATATGAAGCTAGAGCTAAAACTTTGTTGACTGACACAAGGAGGCCATGGGTTCAATTATTCAGCAATGCCCTCTATGAACTTTTGGAATCTGAACTTTATGGATGGGGTAGCATTAATATAAACATGTGACATAACTCCATGAACAAGAAATTATCTTCAAGCATCAAAATATGGATTTTCTTCCAGATGGTTCCTGACTCACAGGAAAAATGGTAGCATCAGAAAATCAGACTACCACTCCAAGCTGATATAGTTTTACAAAATAGACAGGCAGTTAAATGTCAAATTGCCTCAAATGTTATTTTGTTGGAACAGCAAATTAAAATTACTTCTATAGTTTGGTGAATATCAGAAAGTTTAATTTTTTTTGGTAGAAATGTGTTGTCATTTCCTGACGTATCTTTTCTACGTGCGCATTTATCAGCTTTGCACAAATACTTCAGTTTTTATACCCACACACATATGCATACACACAAATCAGAAAAGAAAGGAAAGTTTATTTCTACATGTTTCAAATACCAGAGGAAATAAAATGGTGATAGTTCATAATGTTCCCAGGAACAAAAATTTCACTTTCTGCTTCAAGGTAGCATCCAATCAGCATCCAGCTCTCCTCTATGGAGGCAGATGATAATTTCCAACACGAGATAACCTCATTTCCCTCGTAGCATTCACTGACATAAAAAACAGAGGTATCAAATCAATTTTTTGCAAGATCTTTCCTTCACACATCTAGAACTAAAAGCCACATGGAGGATATCAAACATTAATTAATAATAGCCCTGACTTTGAAGACACAGACAGGTGAAACCCTGCCTGCTTGAGTCTATCCACATTTCCTACTGAACACACAGAAAATGCCCCATGATATAGAGTGATTGCATGAGCAGTGCAATAGAAATACTTGGGTAGATAATTTAATTGCTTCTCGATTGAATTTTTTTTTTTTTGGTGATATCCATGAAACATCTGGTAATCTTTAAATTTCTTTCCCCAGGCATTGAAACAAAATTGATTGCCTACTGTTTTAAAAGAACTAACCTAATGTTGTGATTAGTTAAAAATCTCTTAGAGGAAAGAGATGAAACAGAAATAAATTGAAAGCATTCTGGTATCTATAAGAGTTAATACAAGCTTGCTTCCCCTCTCTGTGGTTCCTAATTGAATTCTGTATGAAGCAGGTTGTAACCTTTCTTCCAGCACCTGATGGAAATATATTGTATCTTTGTCCTATCTTCAAGATCAAGACACCCACCTTCTGTTCCATGACTCAACAGTGAATAACAAGGGGAAGGAGTTATGAAGCCAGAGTACCTGGCTTGAGTAATTAATTCTGTTGTTGTCAAAGTGCTGCTTCCAGCAGCAGGGAGGGGGAGAGGCACAATGGAGGAAGTGGGAGAAAGGAAGTGAGGAAGTGGGGGCAAAACAATGTTTGGGTTTATTAGGAATCAAAATTGTTTTGTCATCCATACGATATGCACATTTAAGCTGTCTTTTGGGGACTAATATATTACTGCTTTGGAAAGGATGTAAGAGAAATTTTAAGAGGTCCTGAACAGTCTAGTGGAGAAAAAAAAGCAAATACATGATCATACTAATTTCTCATAGGAATGGAAAAAAAATCTCCATAGGCAAAGAAACTCCAGCTGCTTAACCTATATAACTTTTCTAGGCCTGTGCCTGGCTAATAATACTTGTAAATAGGATGTCTTCTCCAGTACATGAAGGTTTTATGAGCTGTGAAGAGTAATCTTTATAACAGTCAAAGTGAAGAGCACAATTGCCTCTTCAGTCCACTGCCAGTCATGATTCACACGTTTTAAGTCCATCTTCAACAGCATAAACTGAGCTCCCAGGACACTGTCTCTAACAGGCTCAAATGCTTCTCAAAATGATTTTAGCCACTACAGGCCAATGCTTTTTAAGGCTATTAATAGAACAGAGTGGACTTGCCTGAAATTCCTTTCCCACTTCTCCCGGGTTGTGGGTAATCCCACACAGATGGACTTGCAGCTTCAGCTGCTTCAATGCAGACAGACCAACCAATGCCAGCCCCTCATGAGGAATATGGTAAGCTCCCAAAGTCTGTCCTGGCCAGGAGCCTAGGGCTCTTGTGAAGTCTGGCACAGTAGGAAGACTGACAGACCATGCACAAAGAAAATCTGGATGGTCTGCAGGACCCTATCTGTAGTGATTGTATTGGATTTCGTTTGAGATGTACTATGTTATGGGTCCCCGATGTTCATTGCAATTCTGTATGGCAAGTGTGAATTTAAAAAAAATTGTCTCATATTTACTATCCTTATGTGGTAAAATGATGTGAGAACTAAAAAGACAAAGAGAATGTGAATTTAACGCTCCTGAATACACGTAGAACAGACAGGCTTCTTTGGCTTCCATCTTAAAAAAAACTATCAACATGTAGGAGTTCCAAAGTTGAACTGGACTTGCCTGCTTCTTTTCTTATTTTTGCCCAGTAGCTCAGAAGACAGAGCACTAGAGATGCATGGCCAGATTTTTCCTATCCCTTTCTCAGAAGTTTGTGTGGGTAAGACTGCTCAAATGCAGTACATTTCACTTTTGGTGAACAACCTTCTTCCAAGTTTTGCATAACTGCTGCCCAGACAGCACTAGTTTTTTTTTTTTTTTTTTTTGAGGGTAAGAGTCTAAAGGAGTTTTCCATCTGCTTCCCAGAAATACGTTAGGTAGGTTTCTGATGGCAAAGTGTTCCAGCAAGCTGAGATGTTCACATTTCTCCTAAGGCTCATATATCATACATGTTTAGAGAAAAAATGGGGAAAAAAAATCCACTGAAAAAACCCAAAACCCCCACAAAGGCTTGTCATTGCCGTTCATATCTTTCTAAGTACATTCATAATCCTACAAAAAGTGCTGAGGATACTTATGTGTGTGCTGAAATGAATAATTGATTTTTCATCTAATACACATACCAACAAATCAAAGGAAAAATCAGCTCTGATAACATTTAATTGGGGAGGGTTATTACTGAAACAAACAGAAAAGCATTTCTGTTTCAGATTGAACAGAACATTTTATATGACATATCTCCTTCTTATCCTATGCTTGTAAAGAAAGCCAAAGAAATTATTGAGTACATTAATAATCCATTGAAATTCTTCAAACTTGTAACCCAGTGGTGAGTATAGTGGCATCGTAAGGTCTATTCCTGGGTTTAATCCCTCCTCATCCCCACCTGGAAATACTACAGACAGGAGTTATTAAATCTGATAACTTTTTATTTATGGTGGACAAGCTGTTTCTGAGTTCTATTTGAAAACCCATAACAAAGCAAAGACCTCTTAAAAAAAATTAAAAGTGAGGAACTGTCTGTTAAGAGGAAACTTATACAGGTGGGTTGAAAATCATGTCATTAAATTGTTATATCTTCTACATCTCTTATGTCTTTGCAACTTTACATTTCAAATTGTTATCAATAGTCATCCTGTATATTTTAGCTTTTGAGGGCTAGACCTGTACTTTGCAAGACCATTTGTGGTACCAGACATCCTTTTTTTCTAGCTAGGCATTCCCACTTCTTTCCCCTTATCTTGTGGCTGCATGTGGTAGTGCTAAGCAATGCTTCTCTTCTTTTCAAGTAAAAATATTTTATTTTCAAGTATATTCCGCTTTAAGAGCAGGGAGTTTTTCCAAGCTGAACCCCATAGCCAGATATTCATCATATTTTAACTAAGTCAACATATTATCTGTAATGTTTACCAATTGACAAATGTACACCCAGAGTAATATTGTAACTGTGATTTTAAGCAGATTGAGTAATATAATATATACTGACTTTATGAAAAGGAGTTTGGGCTTGCTGTTTCGTAATGTTACTATTCTGTTCTTGGTAAACTTTTCTTTCAGTGTCATATTTCTGTGTCTTCCATCCTGTTGAATCAGACCATCCAGGTCTTCAAATTACTGACACAAGTTGCTGTCTGCACTGCATTTCCTATTAAATCCTCACTAATCCTCAAAATCTCTTGAGATTTTGTCCTTTTTACCTTCTCTCTCAAAAAATACTGCTGAAGCCAGTAGTTTGATAATTGAGGATTTTCTTTTTCTTCAGAGGAGTGTTTTATTTTTTGCCATCATAACAAATGAACTTTTCTGATAAATGCTGGAAACAAACTTCAGATGGGTATTGAAAAGGAAATTCTTTCAAATGTGCTTCACTGTGAGCTGGATCTTTGGCTGGTACAAACTGGTATGCTTCCTGCAAAGCTTGCAGAGCTGTAACAACTGCAAATCTGGAGCAGAACTAGCTCCCCCCATCCTAATGAATGAAGAATTGTTCTCCACAGTGTATTCTGCAATGTTTCTTCTGCAGCTATTCTTCAATGTCTGTTTTGTGGTAAGACCAGGTACAATTTTTTTTTCCTCCAACTCTCCCATTGATCAGACAAAGTGTTTCTTTTAGTTAAGTTTTGTATTTACTAGAGATATGTTGCAAGTGTAGCATTATTTCTTATTTCTCCTGATGAAGTGTAAATGTATGGGATCTGCAAACAGGCAGCACAGATATGCACTGACATACTGAAAAGAAAAAGAGATCAAAAAAGGAAGTCCTCACCAAAGCTGATTGACAAAAAGACATTTTCTTTCTGTGTTTACCTTTTTCTGTAAGCTGATACATTCTTTCCATGTATCACCATTTTCAGCCCTTTCTTAAGGCCCTAGAATTTTAGCAATAGCTTATTCCCCCTTGCTCTGTTTTTATGATGCTTGGGGTTTGTTTGGGGACCTTTTTTTTTCTTCCATGGTATTTTGAATAAACACTCCATTTGCTATAGTGTGTATCTGCCTCTGTGAAAAGCATCTGCTTTATTGCTGGACATAGGTGGAGTGGTTGGGGTTTGCTGGCTATTTTAAATGATTCATGCACTTGCTAGTTCAGTTTGTTTTCCCCTGTGCTTATGGTCCCATGTAATTCCTCACTATACATGGAAGCCAGCTATTATTGTTCCCCTTGTGTACTTTCTTCATAGCAGACAGAAGGTAGAGAAAAGTTCCTACTCAAGGAAATTGCTCTTTCAATCATGTATTGTTTGCTCCGGCCAAATCTAAAGGATTCAAATGAAGGAGAGCGAAAGAGCTGAGACATTCTTCCTCCTCTTCCTCGGCCAAACTACAACCCTGACACAGACACTCAACGTGCAAGTGTCCTGCCAAGTCTCCCAGCATCAATCATGAGCAAGGGATGATGATGATGATTTGTCTTCTATACCTTTCCCTCATTGTTTACAGATTTCTTCAGGGTGGGAGGGAAGAATTTCTTTATAACTACTTAATACTTGGGAAGTCTTTACGATTTTTCATCTCTGTTCAAAGCACAAACTTTTGGACAGGAAGCAACTTTTCAGATCATCTGCCCCTTTCCAGTGAACACAGTAAAGGCTTTTTAATCAGGATCATTTGCACACATCAAGCTTAAACATATGTCAAAGAAGACAAGGTTTTGCAGCTCAAACCAGAATCGTTTTGTTTTGTGTAACAGCATTGTAATTCCTTTGTTCCCTGGTTACATTTATCTAGCAGGGGTATGCGGGAGAGGCTCAGAAGTTTCTTATCTCAGTTTTTATTTAGGGTCTTGAAATTCTTCATCATTAAAAGCTGCATTGATCTTCTAGATGTAATTACATCTGTCTTCCTGTAATTATTAATTTCTTAATAGCTTTATGAAGGGCTCCTTATTCCATCTTAAGTGCCATTTGGATGCCCTTTTTCCTCTTACACAGATTGAATCAGTAATAATAAAGCTTACAGAAATTCAGCAAGTGCTCTACAGATACTGCACACAGTGATGGTTTCACTCACCTGTGAAATGCAGCCATCTCAAGAGTGGAAGGCACTGAATATTTTAACAAAATCTTGTAAGTACAGCATGACTTTATGAAAGAACAGAATTAAGAAATGTACCTAAGTAACTCATATTTGTACTAAACTTTTGGGTCGAAGAACTTTCTAGATTTTTCTATTCCCAACTTTGGAAATATAACTTGGAGGTTTCTTTTCAGGAGAAGGATTTTCCTCATTGTCTGATATCCCAGTGATCTGTCTCATCTTGGAGACATTCAGCAGCATTTGTGTGCCTTTGTAACTATGTGCCAGGTCAACCTGTTGATTTTGCCTTGTTCTTAGACTAATTCTTTTCTGACAGGAAAGACCACCACATACCACCACATGGCAAACTGAAAGGTGTTTATTCTCTGAATGAGGAAAGAGGAATTGCTCCAGACAGAGAATAATGGCCTCTCTACCCTCTGCCAGTAATCCTTAAGTGCTGTTTCTCTTATCAAATTGCCTGATGTAACTGGTATTTGGGAGTTCCCAATTAATGATCTATTGCCATGTCACATAAAAGTTCTTTAGGGCACCTGGAGGATTATCATAAATGTTCAGCATAATTTGATAGAAAAACACTTATGTATTGATTGAGACAATTTCTTACTTGTTTTGTTTTCTTCAAATTCACTTTTGTTTTTTTCAGGGTTTGGTGGTTTGTTTGTTTTTTGTGGGTTTTTTGTTTTTGTTTTGGTTTTGTTTTGTGGGTTGGTTCTGGATGTGAGTTTTGGGGGTTTTGGGTTTTGGTTTTGTTGTTGTTGTTGTTGTTTTGTCTTGGGGGTTTTTTGTTGGTTGGTTTTTATTTTCTAACAATAATTCCTACGTATTTACCTTTCTGCACATTGCTGCCCAAAACATTAAAAAAGTCAAAGAATCTGTGACATTTTTTCACCTGTGTAGTCACAATACATTTCCAGTCACTCAGAAAGAGTGAAGTATTCTCTTCTCAGGAAGTGACTTCCCTCTTCACTTACCCTCCTCTCTGCAGGAGGGTAATTCAAGTAGCCAACAGACATGACCACAACTGGCAAATACATTGTGCTATGTTGTGTCTACCTCCTCACCAAACCCTTAATGTTAAGTTTTAGATGGTGGTGGATGCTCTTAGCTCCTGCTAAGAGCAGTTAGTGAAGGTTTAAAAGGTAGGTCAGTCCTTGGTCTCATTGGTAAATCTTCTCTGGTTGTGGCACTTTCCACAACAGAAACTGCTCTCAAAACTGTTGTGCTAAGAGCCCTACTCCACTTTTTTCCATGAAAGGTATGGAAGGCAAAAAAGTCATAACAAACACCCATCACACCTTCATAATTTATTAGAGCCAACAGCTCTGGGTTTAGTGCCAGCAGCATAGAATCATAGAATGATTTGTGTTGGAATCCCTGTACAGACAGATAACATCAGTACAGTCACATTTACTTGAAATTATTTAGGTCACAAAACACCAACTGCTTAAATTTGCACAGATCCCAGCAACATGCCTGAGAAGGTGGACTTCCTGCCTCATCCCAAGATGCACAGTGTGACAGCCAAGTTGCTGAGCTGAACATGCAACTTGTGGCTCCAGCACAAGTTTGGATAGCTCTGCACTCCAAAACCATCACTACTGCCCAAACTGGCACAGAAAGACAGCAACTGTCTCTGCTGCCCAGCCCACTAAGCTTTGGGAAATGTAGCTGATGTATATCTTTATATAAATACAAGCTTTGAACCAGTTCAAAAAGTTTGGCTACAAAGGGTTCTTTGAAATTTTGTTTCTTCTGTTTGCTGAGTAATTACACCAAGTCATGCCAAACCCCTCACACAAAGGAAAAGTGCAAATACTCTTTTAAAGTTCTTGACCTGCCTTGGGAACAATGGATTTCCTTTTGCATCTCTGCAGCCTTTAAACAAACATAACTGTTGCCTTGCCTTTGTTTAGCTTCCCCTGCTGATATCAGTCAGGTTTTCATCGGCCTTAATTTCCAGTGAGATTCTTTCTCTTCAAACTATAGAGAATGCAAACCCTCAATCATTTACTGGTCCACAATACAGTGCAAGGACCGGATTTTTTGCCTTTCCAGTGTTTCCTACTCGGGCAGCTGAGGTCATGGTTGCTTCTTCTACCTGCTTGTTTGTTTTTTTTTTTTTTTTTCCAGAAAGGTGCTCTGTTCTTTTCCAGTGCCCTAAATACCTGGAAAAGCACTGCAAATCAGCATCAGCTGTAGATAAGTGACACACAGGTGAGCCTGAAGTAAGACACTGTGTCTTTCACGAAGGCTTATTGAGCATACAGCAACTATTCAGCATCCAAGTTCAAAATGCACATGGGAAGAGCTTCTGTCTGAGGCAAAGATCTCCTTGCTCTATTAGCTATTCCCAGCTGCATTTTGTCTTACTGAGGCTGATGGTCTTTTTGGCATGGATTCAGGTAGGAGCATAGTCATACCAGTGTTTCTTGGTGCTAAGGTGTCCAGGAGAACTGGCAGCAATTTTGAGCCTGTCCTTGAAATGATGTTCTATTCCACTTCAATGACCATCTCTTAGCTCAGAGAATTTACTTTTTTTGAGCTGTTCTAGAAAGTTTGACAATACTGGTTTTGAATAATGAATTTTTGGATCCTTTTTTTTTTTTACTGGGGAATACACATAATAATTTTTATGGGAGTTTAGGTGCTTTCAGTAGCCAAGACTTACACTTGGGTGGACACTAAAAAATAGGTATTACTCTACTTTGCATCATGTAGTTCCATAAGAGATAGATGCTTTCTTTTGTTTAGATGCAGTGCAAGGCTTTGTTTTCACCATGTGTTTAGATAAAGAGTATGTCTCTTCATGTTTGGAAACAAAATGAGTCTCGACTCAGTACATTGACCTTGCTTGGAAATGTTTGACAGAGGTCAGTGTGAGACTCCCCCAAGAGAAGGTTTGGGAGTCCCTTTCCAAACAGGTTGCAGCTGAAGAACAGGAGAGGGAGCAGCACAAAGACATGAACCTTAGGCACTAAGTCTCACAGTAATAATGCTCCCAAACACAACAGGAATTTTATTCTTACAGCTATCCCCTGATATAAGTTATTTCCCTGTTCATGTCTGCTTTGGTGTAGTATTTTGACCTTGGACATGACTGGGGTTTTTGAGCTCTGGTCCTGTGTCTGCTGTTGACCTGCAATGTGTGTGTGTAAACCAGCCTCATCCACATCCTATCTCTGTCTAATCTTCCAGAGGAAATGACTGAGCAGCACTGCTAAAAACATGTCAGGAAGAAGGGTTTTGAGGTAATGACATTTACTTTTCTTCTATCAAGACTAAAACCAGAAAACCCTGGGGACAAAGGGGGAAAATGATGTTATGCTTGGTTGGACTTAAAAATGCAAAGAATAAACCACAAGCTATTTCAGCATTCAATGTTACATTTAAAATCTGCAGAATATATGCCTAGAATTCAGTTTAAAATGAAAAATCAAAGAAGCTTTGTCACACATTTCCATTAAATATTACCAAAGCTTCCCCAGTGAAATCTCAGCTGAACAGGGGACAAGGTAATTCTGTGCATATTGGAATTCTATTCCCTCAAAACTACATTTTACAATTCCTACTTCATTTCATCTATGCCTTTCTTGAGCTGGACCAATCTAATCACAGCACTTAGACTGACAGGATCTACAAGTATTGTCTAAAAGGACTGCATCAAATGTCTCTGCTTGTTCAACCATACAATTCTTCTGTTGTGTTTTAATCCTTTTGCTACTGTCTCAGTTCTTAACAATGCTAGAAGGCATCATTTGCAACTAAGTATTTCCCAGCCCCAAAATCAACTTCATGTAATGAAAGTAACCCTGGAGATAGCCACTGAGGTTATTCTTCAGTGTTTCATCACAAAGCCTTTTGTATTTACTCCCATTATTGTTTTGCATTATTGTGTTCTTGTCTCTGCAGTTATGTGCTTCAAATATTTTCATTGGAATATAATCCTCTTCTAGTTGGATTTGTGCGAGCCAGCTCTTGCAAATGCAATTTATTTTTTCAATTGGTTTATCAAAGAGCACAGTCATCTACCTGGATTACATGAGCTCATTAGCTTTTATAACACAGTTTGTATTATTTTTAGGCACCTCTTTTTTTCTTCCACATAAAACTCATTGGTCTGTAATATAATAAATTATGCACAGACAATGAACTGGTACTAAATCACCTTTCTTCTGTGTAACAGATAGTTTTACTTGGTGCATACAGTGGTCTATCTTCCTGTTGATGTATCCTGAGGATAGGGAAGAAATTTATGACAGTCCTGCTGAAAAGGCTAATGGAAGTCAGAAGCATTTTCCTGCCCTCTGGCAGGTTTCTTGGAACCAAGAGCAAAATTGGAAAGTGCACTGTGTTGTGATGATGTAGGCATTTAAAGTAAATCCCTAAGAATTCTCAGCCAAAGGACTGAAACTTTCATCTCTGAAGCTTTGATTGATTTCAGCTGCCGCAGAAGACTGATTTATATAAGTGATTTTTCACCAAGATTTAGGCAAGTGGAATTTTGGAATTAATTCATTAACAAAACTCAGCTCATTTAAAAGTTTAACATATTAATCAACACAAAGTTTTCCCTCTATTTTTTTCCTATCCATTTCCACTCTGATATCAAAGTGCTTTTGAAACTCTCCCTGACTTACTTTTATCTTGTTAAATTTCTTCAGCTCTAGAGAAAAAATACTGGGACTTGAGTTGTAATACTGCATTTTTAAACAAATGTTACAAGTTTTCTTCCCCAAAGCTTCTAGATTTTTTATTTCTCTTTTAATGAAATGAGACAAGTGTATCTTATGATACCAGTTCAAGTGGAGTTTGAGGTACTTTGGCAATGTGGTGACTTAATCTGTGTATAATTTTACTTGGTGTATTTTTCTGAAGCAAGTTCAGACTGATATCCAAGCACCTGACAGTCTCTGAAGGACACCTGATAGTCAAAACTGAAAGCTCAGATGTTAAAAGTGTTTTGTTTACCAGAACCTTGGTAAACGTGGCTGTAAGATTCCTGGCTACAGTGTCCTGCTCTGCATCAGGAAACATGAATTTAAGTTTCACTTCAGATTTGTTTGAAGAGGAAGCCTCAGCTTCTTTGCCATGCATTTACTGTTGGGATCACTGTGATCCTAAAGCATCACACAGCACTTTTCAGGATTATGATTTTGGTCCATATTTACTAAAATAATTTACTTCTGTTTGCTTTTAACTACTTAAAAAAATGTACAAGTGTATTAGGTGCTTTCACATTACCAAAATCAGTTTGGTACTGAAAGGCCAAATCACTTTATGAGCTTCATCTTTTTTTCTCCAGTTCTTCAACTCCCTGCATGGATTTTTTTTTTTTTTTTTTTTTTTAGTGAAGATAATAGCAGGTTTTATGGTCACAGAAGGATTGTGAGTATAGATAGATACATTACAGACTATGAGATGGTCTCATTGCAGTGGTCCCTGCAAGTTTCTTCTCTGAGTATAACTAATATATTCTGCAAGGTAACTGCATATGCTCATTTTAACTTGTTTTGCAGCAGAAGGAAGAAATAAATGTGTGCTTAATCTGAAGCTCATGCTCAAGTGCTTTGTTGAATCAGGCTCTGTAATAACACTAGAGTCTCTTCTAAAAAGTGTTTCTCTATTCCTATGTTCCTGACTAGATTGAGCAATGTACTGCTTAATTATATTAGAGCTACTGAATATTGGCATTTAGCTCAACCACAGGTAATGCTTCCGATTTCACTGTCCTCTTATCTAACAGATGTGACATCTTTACACTGGAGTGTCTTATCCTCTAAATAGTAAGCCTCTGTTGTGATTAATTATATATAAAAAACCCAAGAAAACACAGATCAAAAAGGTATTTTGCCAATAAAGCTGCCAAAAGAGTAGAATTGCATTTTTAAATCAACCAGAAATTAGGCTCAGAATTATGCAACTTCTTACTTAGGGAGACACTTCATGAAAAGTGGAATGAAATTCATAAGAGCATAGTTCTTATGAAATTTCATTAAAATCAGCGGAACACACAGGTATTGAAAACTAGGCTGACTTGGAGACCTATCTTTGGATTTGGACATCTTATTTTGCAGGCGAACAAGACTGCTGACCTGTCTTTGTGCACTGTGGGGAAATCAGATCAGAGAATAAAGCTCATGAGCTGCATGAGGCTTTAATCTGAGGGATTTCAGTAGAAATATCACCCTTATCTGATAGTCAAGGAGATGGGTAAGGACTGGGTCCCTTCCCCTAGCCTGTATTTCCTGAACGGTGCCTGAGCTGAAAAAAATTCAGGCTCAATGCAGGGAAGTGGGAACAGAATTAGGAAGGATTTCATGGCTGCCAATGGAAGGAGTTACTGCCCTAAACAACAGAGGGATTTGGAGGACAAATGAAGGAGAGGAATAGCTGAAAGAAGGGACAGGAATAAAAATGACACAAACGTTTAAAGCTTAGTATAGAATTTAGATGCACAAATCCTGTTTTTGTTGTGGGCTGCATATCTCAGGCTATATGCATAACTGGGACATGGCACAGGCGTTAGGTCTCATATATGCTATAAAAGCCCTCAACCTCCACCTTAATTCAGCTTGCAGAGATATTTGGCAGAGACTTCTCCAGGATTGTGAAAAAGTCAGTACTACAGCAATGAGGTCGAAAAACTAGTCAATCTGCAACTTCACCAAGTGAGCAAGTCATTCACAGACACAGTAAGTGGCATTACTGTCTTGTTCACATGAACATTTCAGAAAACATTAAAAAATAAAACAGACGGGTCTCACACCTCTGTCTTTAAAACTAAACAAAGAGAATAGGGAGTATAACAAAGACAATATGAAAACACTTTGAGCCAGCAGCTTGACTCCAACCTGCCTTTATCTGTTGATGAATGCAAATTGGCATTCTCCCCTGGATAAATTAGGTCAAGCTTTGATGAAATATACAAAACAATCAATTTGTGTATTTAAAGTTTCTTGTATAAGCAATGTCAAACAAGATAATGTATCCATACCTGCTGTGCTCTTTATAAATCCTTTAGCATGTTCCTATTTGGAGGTATAAATTTCATGGGAATTGATGATTTGGAATAGGTTCATAATTCATTTCACTACTAAAAAGAGCAAGGGGTAGATATGATAAATGGGTAACTACAGGCATCAACATATTTTTAATGCTCTTGATCAATCCCTTCCCTCAGACTTTGTCTGCAATGCAGGGTGGTTATGATAGTTCATAGGATTTAATAATACAAAAGTGTTTAGCAAATGATTGTGAGCTTCTCACACATTTTACTGGGTAGATACAGGACCCTTTAAAATGCTACAGTAGTCTCAAAAAGCTGATGAAGACTGCATTTAAGCTGAGGCAAGACTACTGACAGATTTGCACAATGGTAAGTATCTGACACACCATTCAAACTTGCTGTCCCAAATTACTCAGTAATAATTTCTACTTTGAAGAGTCTTTCCCATAAATTAAGATGCTCCATGCCCAGCTTGAAACTGAGTGGCAAGAAGTTACAGGTATGCCACCAGACTTGCTGTTAAACTGTTTTCAGGTTTTTCGGTTTTTTACTACAATGAAATTCCACCTAATGAATCTCCTCCCCTACCAGTCTCCTGGAGATATTTTTAGAGATATTCTGTTTTCACATATATTGCACATATCTTTCTCCTAAAGGCTGAGAGTAATATTCACATATATATATCTATATATATATATCAAATGACTCTTAAAAAAAGTGCATCCTTTTCTGTTTGGATTATTCCTATTCCTCATCGGGGTATCTGTTACTGTTATCAAGACACAATGTTCATTGAAGTGAACAGACATTAAAAGGCTTTACATTAGTCCTTTCTCCTTTGAGATAACTTTATCTTACCTGAATTAGGCCATGTATGCTCCAGGCAATGAGAGATGATCTAGGGGTAACAGTGGCACAGGAGATCATACAGTCTGGTCAGGAAAGTGGGAATAATTAGCCTTTTGCAGAAACATAATACAGTATTTCAGAGACAGCATCGTGTAAGTGTCTCTGTACTACTTGGGGATGAAGTCTATATCCCTGAATAGTGTTAGGCAGTTGTATGGTGTGATGGGTTGTTTCTAGCTCTAACATTCAAACATCACATACCATTGCATATGTCCATGAGGTCTTCAGTGTCCCCCTGCTACCATAATGATCTGTTTAACCCTCTGCAGTAAGGCCAATACAGTACAGAGCATGCTAGGTCCTGCTTCTGAAGTGTGACTGTTTGAAAGATGTGAGGAAATGGTAAAAGTTCTATTGATCATTATTATTTTTATTGTCTCAGCTAACACTATCATTTAAGTAGCGAAGTAAGAAAGGGTACCAGGCACACAGGGGAGGCTCAGTCTTTTCCACTGGTCCCCAAAGCTAAAACCTCCCTTGGAGCAGCTTCAGTCCTGCTACATCAGCCATATTGTGTTGTACCTCATTTTTAGAGATGTGCCTTTTTTGAGTCACCAATACATGCATTAGTGTGACAGAGAGATGTGTGTTCCTAAGAGATCTTGTGGGTAGATACAGAGAAAAATATTTGTCTTCAATTGAGTTACTCTCAGTTTCAGTGTTGTGAAGGTAAGAAAATGTTGCTCATGTCAATGACTTCCTAAAGATTGATCTGCAAATGCTCTGCTCCTTCAGAGGAGCTGAATGCATGACTTCTTAGAAATAAATGTTTTAAAGCTCCTCTGCCATTTACCTGTTACAGAGCATTGTATCATACATCTTGTGTCTGCCTAAATTAAACAGGCTTGAAGAGTGAATAGATAGTTTTTCAGGAAGATAAGAATTAAATGTCTCTCTCTTTCCTTCATCACAACATCAGGCTTAATTCATCTTATAACTACTACTAGTCAGGCTCATGCCAAAGTGAAATACTCAGTTCCCACAAATACATTTTATTTCATAAATTCATGTGGTTGGAAAGAATTTCAAGTGGTCATTTAATTCATCCATCTCTGCTACTGTTAATGTTAATGAAGAGCTGTCCAGTCTACCTTAAAAGACTTTTCCCTTGTCACCTTCCCAAGACATCCATCTCAGTCCTTCATCTTGCAAGGTAACTTGAATCTCACTTGCTCAGTTTACAACATGCAAACTTTCAACATGAAGATCATACTCATCCACATAAATTAATCCAGCCTATATCTGGGTCCCAGAATTTTAGGAATAAATCTAGTATTCTCTGTCCATGTAGTGCTAAATCATTATTTCATTTTGCCTTTTTTGCAGTGAAATTTAAACTCAGCAAAGTGCAGAAGCAACTCCTTGCACTTGTCAGATGTGTTGCCTTTTTGGCTGACACAGGAGATTGAAATAGGGATGCTAAGGTTTGTGCTGAGGAATGTGGTGTTCACAGAAAGTAACAGCTAAGGGGCTCTGAGGTTCACTGTTGTGGAGGCAGAATTCATAATATATCACCACTGGATTTCATAGTCATTAGTGTTTCTTTGCACTGACATTATACTTCCCACTTTTTAACCTTGTCAAGTGTTTCTCAAGTTTCAAGCAATTTTCTTGGATTACAACTGAAGAACTGTTCATTCTCTGTAACTGTAAATAGTTCAGTCTATGATCTGTAGAGGCATAGATTTTAAGTTTGTTCTTGCTGGTCTCTTAAGCAGCACAACCCATAGAACATCACCTCATAATCCTTGCATAAAACTTTACAGTTGGCCTTGAACGATATTTGTCAAGAATGTGTCCTTGTGATGTAAAGATATGAATTGCTGGAGAATCATAATATTTTCCCCAATATCCAGTTTTTTGCCAAAAGTGGCAATACTGAGCATCTTCTTAGATGCCTCATTTCACTTTGAAAATGTTAAGCTTCATGCAACATCCTTAAAAATGCAGCTTGTAGTTAAGCACCATGTAGAGAGACAAATGTTAAACACTCCATATTGACACTGGTTGATATCCAGTAGAGTTTTAGTGTGATGTAGTAGATAGTGAAACTGGTAGAGGAACATTTAATTGTTGTTAAGGGAATAGACTTTTTCAAGAGATTTTTAGACATTTCTTTTACTTATAAATTCTGGGATTAGCTAGCAATGACCAGAAGCATTAGCCTGTTTAGGCTGATGTTCTTGTATCCGCGCCCTTGCAAGGATATTATTGTTCATTGGTCAAAGGCATGAAAAGTATTCCAAGAAGAATATGAATTAACTACTCTGAGGTTCTATAATAGATGTTTTTTTTTTAAAAGGAAGAATAAGATTAGAATGTTTCTATGGAAAATAACAGGCCATTTCCTTAATATGCAAAGCATTAATTTTTATGCAAGCTGTGCTTGTGTGGTTTCTCTGGACAGGAATCCAAAGCAGCTGCGCTTTTCTATTTGAATTCCTCCGTAGGTTATAATGAAGCATGCTCCCAAACTACTGAGCGGCATTTAGGGCTCTATTTTTAATCTTGCCATTCTTATCTTGTACCAGACTGCCCAAGTTTTGTATCTCATGGATATTAAGTTGACAACAGAATTAATAAAAAGAATGATGTGAGGAAAGATAAAATCTCGTTATTGCATAATGCAGCCAAGCTCCCATTATTTTCCTCTTGTTAACCGCACACTGGAAGCAACTGCCCTCTCACTTTGCTCTGCTGTTAACTGTATAAAAGTAGTAAAATTCTCTCCAGGCTGAACAAGCAATCAAAGAGAGAGAAAATGTCCAGAAACCACACCTGTGTGGGTTGAAAGAATATGTCCTAGATCTTATTCTGTGTGATTTTACTGTGTTTGCAAAAGGCTGGATTTTAGTGAAGAATTAAGGGAGTTGGTTCATTGCCAGACTGAAAAATGTTACGGAGGAAAAGTCTCCTTTCTCAAAAGAGACATTTTCTGGAATTAAACATGCTGTTTTGACAGAAAGAGTCTGAATGCTTCATTTAGAAAGCATGGGTGTGAGATGATCTAGCTTTACAAAATCTAAGTGCCTGGGTGTGAAAATAGTTAAAGTATATGGGCTGGTCCTCAACCCAAAGTCATGCTTGAAAGTTAAAAATAAGATCATCATCCAGCTCCATAAGGGTTGGGTGTAAACATGATCCTGATGGAGAAGAGAGCTGGAGGAAGAGACTGTGCAGTCCCCGTTATCCTGCAGGGAATTTGTCCTTGTCCTGTCCAGCTTGCCTAGCCCGCCTCAAGGTGTCCTAGGACTTCTCAAAGCTCCTTGTGTCCATTTCCCAACAGCTCTAAAGCAGGAATCTGCTGCTCTATGCTAACCCACTTTTTTTCTCTCACTGCAAGTCTGATCCTGCAGTGATCTAGGAATAAACTTTAGCCTTGCAGAAATCCTTGCAGTGTATCAAGTCCTTTGGGAAAGAGCAGCTAAGAACTTCCTGCTGCAGAGGTGCTGGGCTGATCAGATCACATCCAAAAGAGGTCTCTAATTTGGCACCCAGTGCTTACTGTCTCTAACACTGGCTCTTCCCCACTGACAGATGATGATTAGTTTTTGCTGTAGCAGTGAGGTCTGCACTGTGAAGGATGTAAATTAGCATTTCATCATGCTTACCTGACATACCTGACCTCATAAAAACTCCATTTCTTTAGAATGTTTCTCTTTATTGTAGTGGCACTCTTCCCTTCAGCAGGCACAGGTTTTACCATCACAATATTGCATCTTATTTCCTGAAGCATTTAGAGAGTATGTGTCACAAGTTAATGGACTGGGAACATAATTATTCTTATCATATTAAAACTTTGACTGATGGCACTTAGTAATTTTTTTCATCCTTTTTTTGCTTTGTTTTGTTTTATTCTGTTTTGTTTTGTTTTTTAAACAATGAATTGCAATACAGAAAAGCCCACCAGAACCTGACAGGCCAGAATTGTCCTGTCAGCTGCATCTCAAAATACCAAACTTTGCTGACATTTTGCTTGAATTTCTTGCTGGATAAAAAAAGCCTGGAAGCAAACTGGAATGATCTTCTAGCAGAAAGGGACTTTTACCTTTTTTTGGGTGTTAATCTAATCTACTGCATAATCTAATGATTTTTTTTTTTCCATTTGAATGTAAAACTTACTAGGACAGTGGGGAAGATTTCTAATATTTTTTGTAGAAATATGAAATCAAATCAACTGACACTGTGTATTCTGCTTGACTAAGAGAGAACATGTGGCATTGAGGTGGAAATTTTTGTTATTGTTTTTCCAGAAAATATTTCTTTTTAAATTACATGTTTAGGCTGGTTGGATTGGTGGCACCAAGCGATAATAAGCCAAAATTTTTCAGATAAAAAAAAAGAAATTAAAAAAACCCCTAACTTAAAAAATCAAAACAATTTAGTCAAACATTTTCAACCAAATAAATACATTTTCAAAAAATGTTTGGAATGTATCCTCTGAAAATTGCCAGGAATGTAATTCAAAGGAGGAGTAAGAAATTAATTAGAGATACACCCCCACAAAACAAAGGACAAAAGTCTGTTTCTCTTAAGTGAATATACCTGTTATTTGATTGACATTCTTCCATGTTCTTTTTTTTCCCACTGCATAACATTAATAATAATTGGGGTATTCAATCTCATTATTAATTATTATCCCATATTAATATTGATCCCCAATTCAATTGATATTAATAATATTGGGGATCGAATCCAGATATATAATTGTTTAAAGGGTTTTGGCATCTGATATTTAAAGCCAATTATTTGTTGGACTTCCTTGGGAGATCAATGAATGCTGCAAGCCCTACAGCGTGGCTGTGATGACACATGACATATTCCTTAACAAATGAAGTTAATAACTACGCACAGATATGTTGAGATTTTTTCCCAAAGAGGCAGCCCCATGCTGTTTTCTATTTTCTGTATGTGTTGCCTGAATGGTTGAGTATTGCATTAGTCCTGAGATTTGCAGGGATGATTTCAAGCATACATGATAAATACTGCAGATAATGTATGGCCATGGGCAATACTTTATTGCCTGAAGAATATCTACCAGCCAGTGAAGGGCCTGGTAAGTTGAAGTAGAAACCCAGAGGAAACTGTCAAAATAATTTAAGAGCATTATGTGCATTCATCCATGTTGTCAGAAGACATTTATTTCTCCCCCACGCAGTTCAGGGACACAGTTCGTTCTGGCTAACTAGGTGAACCCATCTCAAAGAAGGTGGATACTGTTTATGAGTAGAAAGTCCCTACACAGTATCTTCTGGAAAAGTCATTGGCAGTTCCCAGAGGAAGATGTACCTGGAATGTGGCAGGACTAAGGAAAAATGTCAACAGGGAAGGATATGTGTCTTCTGGTTGAAAATACTGATGTGAAATTGGAAGAATAAGAAACACCAGATCCAACCTCTCACTGATATCAAATGCAAATGGAGCTGATGGATTTCTCAGCTTTGATTTTTTTATCAGGTACGCAGAAACCTCTGACCTTCCCAGTTTCCCTGGGAGTAGTCACTAGGGATGTGGTGGATCACATTATACAAAGTAAGCAGCATTAATTCTGCCTGGATGGTTTGATGTATATTAACATTATGAGCTTGAAAGGAAGGAAAAGGAGAGGAAAAGAGGTCCCCCTCCCCTACCTCTTCCCATCTCAGCATGATTTCATTTTATGACTTTTTTCATCTCAGCATCCCTATTTGTCTGCCTTCAGATGAACCCAGGTCTGCACTGAACAGTATTCCAGGAGAGAGTTGATGACATAATATTTTTTATGTCCCATGGTGCTGATTTCCTCACCAGTCCACAGCTAATGAACAGAAAAGACTATTTCAGTTTTCACATCTCAGGAACTCTTGACATGTAAGCATTTGGGCTGAGTTTCCGGGGTCTTTTAAACAATAAAACAGAACTTTTCACTTTCTCATTTGACTAAGACTTTCAGACTGGGATTAATTTCTTCTCTTATCTGATTGAGAAACATTTGTTTCAGTTCTCCTCTCAGTGAGCTTCAAAGGCTGTCCAAGCTCCATATATAAGAGCTAGTTGTAATCCACTGAATATTATGAAAAAGGAAAATCCTCATGCGAAGTTAGGTATGTGGAATGCGGTTATTTATAAAAGCTAAAAAAAGATTCTGGGTAGCCTGCTCAACTAATATGTCTATCACCTACTGCATAAATTATTTGGGACTAATTTTTCCCTTTTTTTTGAATAAGACTGTCAAAATGTTTTTATCACATCTATTACCTATGATCTCTCATTTTCAGATTTCAGAATTTCCTTTGTAAAGAACATTTCTTCACTGCTCAAAACAGTTCTGAGGTCAGGTGGCAGTAAGAACAACAATGTACCACATCTAATGATGCATCATTATTTCCAGCTGCTAAGCAGGATTTGGAAGTCTTTCCTGCTCACCTAACACACTCATTGAAGAACCACGTACTTAATGAAAGCAAAATGTAAGTGTCTTAAAGTTTTCCTGGAGATCGTTCCAGAAAATGGCCTCACCTTGTGCCTTCTAAATGAGCTTTGTTTCCTCTGAACAGGCTGTTAAGGGGAGGATCAGGTTCTCCCTTGAGAAAAGGAAATTGCACCATTGAGAGGGTTACACTTTAGCTATCAGGCTGTACAGCAATATGTCAGAGTTAAAATCATGAACTACTGCTTGAGTTTACAAAATGCTTCTGAAGCTGGCCTTGAGCTTGGGAAGCATGTTCTTCTGTTCCTCTTCCATTCCATGAGCATGGTACACGGGAAGCATAGCAGTCCTGCAGAATTTATTCTCCCCTTGTACAATTATTCACACACCCACAGCTACTCATTCGTTCCTTAGAAAGAAAGAAAGGACTGGGTTAATGTAACTGCTGGAGGTGTCTAAAGAAACTCACGTGCCTAAATTATTGATAGGAGTTTGTAGATATTTGTGTAAAATAGACACATATACATGTTTAAGTTTTATGCCAGAGGTTAAATATTAAGGATTCTTTTATCAAAAAAGCTTTTTATTAATTTAGCTCTGATTATGGAATCTTGAAGGCAAGAAAAAGGCATACGGAACCATAAGGATTTTCTGGGTGATTGGGGATGCTCTATGCACAAGAGACAATAATCTCAGTCTCAAATTTCCATCCTCAGAATAAGGGAAGAGGGACAAACTATTCCTTAGCAGCCATGGCACAGTGCCAGGACACCAAACAAAGAGGGCATGGAGTCCTTTATAGAGTGTCTTTAGTGTTCTGCATACACAGATTAAAAATAAGGCAAGCTACAAACAGCAGGCATTTCCAGAGGGGATGGAGGATTTAATTTTCGCTGTCCACTCTGAGCCGTTGCTCGAAGCTGTAGGTTTGGGCTGACTCCATCCAAAAAATCTCTGATCAGGTTCTTTGCCAGTCTAGCTCTACAGCTCTAAACAACTTCCATCTAACAATAAACTTTTTGAATGATCTTCTAAAGTTTGCAGCAATAGCTCCAGAGACACTTTAGACAGTAGGGTTTGGGGATTTTTCTAATGCAATTAACACTGCTATCCATTTGTCCCTGGAATGTTTTCCCGCATTGTACTGTCCTGCCATCCTGGTGTTTTTACTGCAGTGTCTAGTTAATTAGCACTATGTCTGTCTTCCTGATACTTTGGTTCCAGTCTCATTACATTATGCAAATCTGCATCTTGCTGAATCTGCCACGTTTTAAGCCACATGCTGAAATAATCAAAACCCCTGTGCATCCCATTGTTGTTGCCCTTTCTATTTCTGGGTTTTATTAATTTCTGTGCATGTGCTTGTGCATGTGTGCTTTGTGATTTAGAAGCAATTGAAATCTTAATTTCAGTTCCCATGCAAACTGTAACATTACCATTTTAAGTAGGTGACATGAAATGACCGAGTTTCTTTTCCTAAGCATTTCTGAACCTCCTATTTTGTGATAAATATTTATCAGTTTAATGCTGAATATCAGCTCCCCTTATTCACTGGTGATGGGGCTTTTTTGTCCCAGACAGAAATATCTCAAATGGACTGTGAGTCTAATCTTGTGAACTAAAGTAAGAAAAAGAAATTATTATTTCAGCATCTAAGAATTAAATATTAAACTGAAAAATAAACTTGGAACTTGGAGTTTGAAATTTAAGCTTAAATAAACAACTCAGGGAAAGCAAATAAATAAAAATAAAATTAAATAAAATAAGTTAATTTTTACTGAATAATTAATAAAATATATTAAATAATACATTTAATAAATTAAATAATTAAAAAATAGAATTATTTACAGTCAGATCTCCAGTGTTCTAGGAATGTTCAAAATAGCAGAGAAAAAGAATTCCTCATTCAAGGTCTTTTTCAGCCAGAAATGCTTATAGACAAACTGTTGCAAACACATCCCCTGAAAGACTGAAATCTTGAGGTGGGTTTAATAATTAGAATTATTTTTTTATCAGGAAAATGTTGAAACTACCTTCTTGGCAGTCTAGTGAACTGCAAGAAATTCAGTATTCTGCTAACTTCTGGTTGTCAATCACATACCATTACAAAATTGTTGTCATTAGGATCATCAGGATAACTGGGACTGCAGGTAAACTTCCAGAGTGCCACATTATTTTGTTAGTAATGATAGTTTCACCCAGGAACTTTGAATAGTGAAAATAGACAACATTAATATATGGTTAATGCAGAAAATCACCTGTCCATCACAAATATCTCCTGTGAGTTAGACCTGTTTTCTTGGCCACTAAAAGCAGACCTCTTAATTAGCTGCTAGCGAATGTATCCTGTCCTTTGACTCTTCTACCCTTTTGTGAGGCCCTCACAGAGGAGCAGATGCTGGGTGAGAAAGTTCTATGTGTTCTCCAGTCCAAGGAGAATGGTGTTGGGGGGGTAGGAAAACAGGCAATGAGATTCACTAGCATAGTGTCAGGGAAGATGTTTGCCATCAGAGGTGCCATTCTTTTCCCCATAGATGAACAAGGACCACAAGGGTCTTTTGTCTTCTTTGCTGTGCCTGTTATCCAGCAAACACCAGTGCTCATATTCTCTGGACTCTGGCAATATTGTAAAAGTACTTGCTTCTTTTTCCCTCTCCTTTTAAGCTGCTACAAGAGAAGCAACATTTTGAAGGTGAAGATGAAACAAGTTTCATTTCCTTATTTGTCTTACCAGAACCTCTCTCGACAGAATGGATCAAACTGCTAATTATAGATCAGCTTACACTCAGAGATTAAAGAAAAACTGTGTTACTGTGAGAGAAGACTTCTCAAGCATCTCCTCTCCAGGAAAAGCTACACCTAAAGGAGTAAAATAGGGTGAAATGACACTGAACACACTACATGTTGGAGATTTTCCGTGATCTATGATAATGAAAGCAACAAGATCAGTGGCAACCAGACAAAAATTATGATTTGCTAATTCTCTGAACTGCTATGACAGTATTTCCAACTCCATAGCAGACAGTTCAGATATCTGAATGTAGAATAAATCTACCCTATCTCACCATGGGAGATCAGAAACTCAACTGCAATCAGAAGCTCACAATGGCACCCTGAGTTGGTCATGAGTAAACTAAGCTAAGATTTTATGAAAAGCATGTGTAAGACTTTCTTTGAGGAACACAAGTTCAGCTTCTGTCTTATGTAGCTGTCTAGGAAAGACTAAAGGTTTAAGAACAATTAAGGATATAAGAATCATATTTATTGTCACAGCTGGACTATAATGAATGTTTCAGAGATAACATGAATTGAGCAGTTTCTTAATAGGCTAGTTAAAAGTTCTAAAAAGGGATACTGCTTGCTCTTCTTTTGTGTTCAGTCTTTCATAGAGGAAAGTTTTCTAAAACTCTTACATTCTTCTGAGTAATGTAAGGATGATATAAGGAACACCTGGATTCTGTTCCCCATATTTTCCTCACTTAAAAAAAAAAAATAAAAAAATTTAAAAAAAATTGTTTTGTATCCTTTTACACAGGATTTGATCACTATTGACTTTTCAGATTCGTTAAGATTACTAGTTAAAACGTGTTAGGCATTTGAAATCTCATTTGCAATTATCCCAAGAAGTCTCTGAGAGTCTTTAGACTGAACTGAACACCCATGACTCCCTTAGAAGCATCTCTCAAGGGTCAGACTTTGAATCCACTTTCAAGCATTGTCACTCTTGTCTTCAGTGACCTGATGTGTCTTCGAGTCTGAAAGAAATCTAATTGCTGACATTAAAACTGACACTATACATCTGCTGCCATGGTCTAGACAAGACTCCTGTCCAGATGAACAGTTTTTCATCATGGGAGATGATAAAGTGGAGGGGGAAGGGAAAGAGACAAATGAACTCTCAGCCAACTTATTTGTTGAGTGAAATTGGGATTCTGATGGAAGTAGCTTATTAAGAAATAATTTATGTACTGATTATCAGCACTGCCTGCTTAAAAAAACAGCACAGCACTTGTATTGAAGCAAGCAGAGTGTAACTTTATAGTATACTTGTGTTGTCAATTACCTGCCTAATAGGCTTGTAATTGAAACCACTATTATCACGCAGTTTCCTTAATAAGCAAAAACCACTGTAAAATAATGCATGAAGCCCCTCCAAGTCTGTGGAGAGTATGTATAAATCATGTAATCAACAGCAGCTTACTTTGTGAATCCTAAAAATTGATTAGAAATAATGGCACTTCCCCAAGGAACTCTTCACAGAAGCATCTCTATAATTCAGAAACTTTTGGATAAGAGTCTGGATCTTAAAATAATGGTTATAAGCCAGCAGTGTTAAATCCAAATCCCAAGCCTGTGAACTCAGTGGATAGTTACCCTTCACTTACTAAAAGTTTGGATGAGGCCTTCAAAAGCCAAAGCATGCCCAGGTCTTGTGCAGTGTGTCACACGCTGAATTTCACTGACAACAAAAGGAAAAAAAGGTCTCAAGTCACTGGCTGCCTTACCAGTGACAAAGCTGTGTTCATCTGCTCTATAACTTTTTCTCTCAGTTTGAAATAGGGAGAGAAGAAGACTCAGGTGGCTGACATTTCTTTCACTCCACCTATTTCTAGTGAAGGAATGGAGGTCAGGATGACCTGAGAAGTTCATTATCTTTGCATCCTCCCCACAACACAACTGAGATGAGAAAGCAATCACAGGCCACGTAAAACAAGCTTAGGATGTAGAAAGATTTAGGTGTCTTACTGACTAAAGGACTATAGTTTTAACAAAATCCTCACAAATTTGGCCATTAAGCATAATTAACACATGAAATTCCTTAAAGGGAATAGTATTGCAGGTGCTTCAGGCTTCTTGTGATTAACACTTGAAATATACTGCAGATTCCTCATAGTAGACACTTTTCCTAACTGTAAAGATAAGAATTATCTCCACTTGTGAGCCAATTGGCAAATCAAGCACTTATTCAACTTATTGCTAATGTCGCTAAGAACATATAGAGATATTATGTTCTAGGAGCAGAGAAAAAGAAAACATACTCATCCCCCAGATAGAAATATTGACAGTAAATCTTGACCTTTCTTGGTTTATTCAAGTCATTTAACTAGCCACTTCTCACACCATATAGCAGCTAAGTTAGCTCAAAGAGAAACTTGAGACAGTTTATCTCATGAAAAGCCCAAAAAGTTAGTGACTAACTACTTGAAAGTAATCCTGATAAAACAGTGTGACCTCTTTTACTTACTTCCCTCTATTTTAATGCCTTAATTTAAGTGAGGAGATTTGACTTTATAGAATATTCAGTGTTGCTCAAAAATACAAGACTTTCACCCTCCAAATCTTTATGATTAAACAGAATGCCTTATTCTGCCTTGGTTTAATTTGTATAATAAATTAGCCATTTCACTGTGGGTTCCTAAATGATAGTTGAGCCAGTTAGTGAGTTCTACTTCTTACTGCACAACTAATTCTTAGCTTCAAATACCTCCTGGGTATATACATTAGACTTTGATTTTTTCCTGTTTCTCCTAATAAAATCTCCTACACACATTTCCTCCCTATAAAAAGACAACAGTTTATTTTCTTTCTGTGGCACTCAAGTCAGTATCTCTTGCTGTCACCACATACCTCCACTGAGGACATTCAGTTAAGTGTGGGCTATTTTCAAGTCAGTTTGGTTGATTAAATCCTTGACGCCTCTGTGTTTCTTCTGTGCTCTTGCAGAACACAGGACCATGCTCAGACCTCTCAGATGGGCTCTCCCTGGCAATGTGGCAATGAGGTTGCAGCACTGACCTCCAGAGACAGCCTTCCACTGCACCACACTTCTGTAGCTTCACCAGGTATGTACTGGCCTCTCAAGTACATGTCTTCAGAGACACAACGCAGAACAAAGGAAATTAAGACAGAGAATAAAGCCTTAAGAGAGCTCAAAAATGCAGTATTGTACACACTGAAGAGTGGAATCTTCCTTAAAGAAGCCAAGTGCTGATAAGTGCTTGATTGTGTCCTTTTCCGCCTGTTTACAGGAGTGTGGTTTCCTGTCTGCATGGCAATTGCCCTCATACTTGTGCTCCCTGCACCAGAATTACTCAGCCCTGGAAAACCAAGCTCTTCCTATGATCAACACAGACATTTTAGTTCCTATACTTACTCTCAACTCATAGTTCCTTACTGTAAAAACATTTTTTTTCCTTAGATGTGCCACAGAAACCAGGAGAAAAACTCTCTGGGGCTAGGGCAGTAGCCTACTGTTTTTGTGGTGAAGTGCAATGTGTCTTTTTGGGAGGGGGGCAGATTGCTTGCAGAAACAAATTTTACAGCTTGTGCAGGAGCAGTGCAGATGTTCTCTAAGCATCATGAAAAGCAAATTTTCTGCATAATCTCATACAAACATATTAAATTCTGTCACAAGCTGTTTGCTTAAATACTTGACATTTCAAAGCTTTCCACTGTACATATTTGAACAACCAAAGAATATCTGGACCTTGATCTTGGCTGGGCCTTGCATCATTCCATTAATACTCTTGTTTGTTGTAGCTCATTCTTTAAGTATCGTGATGGACTTTTTCCCTCACCCATTTTTAGCATTTGCCACTCCCAGCTGTGACAGGGAAAGGATGGGCTGAACTGTTCCCAAAGGTCCAGCTCACACAGCTGGAGAGAGATCACTAACTTCTGGCAGATGATCTGAAATATTGTTCTTCTGAGGGTAAATATTCTGCCCACAGACAAGGAGGAATTTACTTATGTATCTTGGTTGTCAGAAAACTTAGTTCCAGAAGGTTTTATCCTGAGAGAACAGGTGAAGGAAAAGGGAGGATGTAGCTGTAGCTGAAGATGCAGATGCAGACATAGATGCAGGTCAGTGATCCTCTGACCTTCCTTGGAAGCTTGCTTCACATCCCAACCCTTGACAGCACATGCTTTCCTCCCAGCTATGCTGCTCTCTCTCTCCCGCTCTGCCCAGAGGAGCACAGCTGTCTTATTTATCTCATTTAAACTTTCCCCAGTAAATCCATTGCTCCAGCACTTCTCTCTGTAACTCATTTGTCAGTATCTCTTCTAGTGCCCTGGAATGGATATAATAGCCCAGGTGCAGTCATAGTCAAGCTGCACAGAGGAAAATTATTGCCTTTTTTTTTTTTCCTCCATAATGTAATGTGTCTCTGACCGTAGCCTAAGATTGCATTCTCCTCCTTTTGCTGCTGTTATCACGCTGTAAATTCATCTATGATTTCTCTATTGCTAGCCCTCAGTCTCTTTCAACAGAACTGCTTCATCCCATTGAATATAGCATTAATTTGTTAGTGTTTATAGACCAGTGAGTGCTATTGTGTGAGAGGCTGGACTAGATCATGTGGAGACAATATAATATCGATGGCAACCAGACAAAGAGAAAATTGACAATTTAAAATTAGAAGGGAAAGGAGGAACCGAAGACAAAATTTGGTGAATAATAGATCTTTCATTTCTGTGGTAGACCAAAAAAGATTTTAAAAATGGTTCACAGTTTAATGTCAACAAACTTATAAAAACACAAACACAAAATCTAAACCCAATAAAATACTCATTTTAATCTCACTGAGGTATTCTGTTAAAATTGAAATTAATAGTTCTAAGATTTTTCTCCTTTTTTTGACTTGAATTCTTTTACTGTCATTTAAGAATATAAAAATCTCTTTTCAAGGCAAAATATTTTTTACCTTTAAAATTCCTTTTGATTTTTTGACAAAAAAATGGCAAAATATTTTTTACCTTTAAAACTCTTTTTCATTTTTTGACAAAAAAATGGCAGTGCAAAGACAAAATTTATAATGATGTTTCTATATATATTTTAAAAACATCTTCTTTTCAGTTAGCAGGATTAACCAAGTCTGATATCTGTAGCCAAGATTCATTGAGTTTTTAATTTAAGACCAATTTTGGGAAAACTAACTGTTAAATCAATGTCCACTTAAAAACATAATACATAAAAAGAGAGAGAAAGGAACTGAACAGCTGAGTGTGCAATGAGCGAAAAAGGAAGAATCAAAGGGAAGGAATACTGTATACAGAGAAAACGGGAGATAGAAAAAAGCTGCAAGTAGAGCAAGAACCTGAGGGTTCAAAGGAAGAGAAACAGGGATAATAGGATAGAGAATGGAAATAATGCAAAAACCACAGACTATGAGTTCCCAACCCAGTGGGAGGAAAAAAAAAGAAAAAAATGCTTTTCAAGTCAGGTGCTCAAATGTCATGCCCTTCCACTGTAAGAAATGGATAAAAAGGCTTTGACAGAAGAAGGTGCACTTGAGATCCAAATATCTCTTCAGATCAATGCATGTCTCTTCACTGAAGACTTAAGGTCCCAAAGGTGATTAGACACCCTAATCAGATTTTCTGCTTAGGTGTGCTCAGCTAGGTGGGATGATGCCAACCAAGGCCTTTTAAAAAGTGCAATTATGTTCTTCTGCTTCATTATCTTTTCTTCACATGCATCTGGTGTCTAAGCTTGGGGAAAAGGCTGGTGAGATGAGATGGTTTATTTATAGTATTATATAGCGAGTTGCATCATAGGTCATGGAATAGAAGGATAAATTAAATAAAACCCCTTATGGCTCCTTGATGAATTACACAATTGATGGCAATAGCACTCAGGGTACTGGCATGGATATATGGGCTCTCCACCAACGATACCAAAAGACAGTGGCTCTAATAAGTCACAGCAAAATTACAAAATAAGTCAGAGTGCACTAGAGAATCAATTGCCCATAGTTCTGCTGCCTTTTTGATCTGTCAGAATAATGCTAACTCTTCTTTAAGGTTTTCCAGTGGGACAGACAAGGCAACACATTGGCATCTGTGCATTTTCTTTGTGGATCTCAGTGCTCAGAGGAAGACATCAGACAATTATATCTGCTCTTTGTTTACCTCTGAATTGCAGTGTGAACCTGATTTGGCCTAATTGATCAGGCAATCTTTGTAGTCGGTCCTTCCTGATACAAAAGCTTCTTGACTGAACGCTGGGTTAAAAGCAAAGACATTCCAAGGTCCAGATTATTTTTAGATATCCTCTCTTCACTAGCTTTTCCTAAAATATTTTAAGTACTATTTTCCAAGTTCAATGCTTTCAAAATATTTATTCTGTTGTTTACATCTTCTGGAAAAGTCATTTGCTGACACCTCTGAAATGCAGAGCATTAACACCACTAAACTGGCAGCAGAAGTAAGTGATGGCTGTTGTAAGACTGCCTCATTTGATCCTTTTTCTGTTCATGTTAATACTCAATTGCAGTAGTTTCCAGATCCTTTTCATTTCTGAAAGAAAGCTGGCTTCCAGAGTAACCCTTCTGCATTATTCCAGGTAAAATCAGAGCCAGCAGGCTGCCATAGGGGTTCATGATTCCCTGCTTTGAAGTAGAACAGACATTTGCATGGTATAAAGTGTTAAGTACTTTCTTTTTTGAGTGCCACAAGATGAAATTCTTATGTTGTTTTCACAGGAGCTAATGAATTATAAACCCAGAGTCATTGCAATCCTGGGTGCCAACCAGTGTTAGTGGCCCACCAGTTATCTCATCAGGACCTACTACAAAAAATCTGCACACCAATGCTCACAATTCTGGCTTGAAAAATTGCAGCTGCAAATTTCTGGATGATCAGCCTATCCTCGTCCTCAGGAAACGCTTGCCTGAACATGCTATTACATGCAGGACTCTCTCATCTCTGCCACCGAATCACACTATTCTCCATTTTCTCTGCAGTGACTTAACGTCCATGAAGAATACTTTCCTTTGACTGATGTTGGGTCTGAAACAAGACTCCCTTGTGTTTGCTCTATGAATCCATTGGTCTGTTGCCAAGAAAGTATTTTTTAGGCCAACAGATATCAAAACAGCCAACACTGCAGCTTTTGATTAAAATTAATTTAGAATCATCCAGCCATAATAACTAAATATTTGTATTAGTGGTTATTATGTCTTTACTGTGAGGCATCTCATCACAGAGGCAGGCTTTATGAATCAAAATAATTGTATGTTGTGGGGATGGCAATGACGACATCAGCTGCCTTCACTAGACAATCTGATCTTCTAAGCTGTTGTGTAAAATATGGAGTGAGAGAACATCTCTGTTATGGCTGAGGCACTCTGAGTGAAGAATATCTGTCTAGCATCTTTGCTCTTCCCTGCAGTTCTCTCCTCAGTGACTATATCTACTGCTTCATCTGAAAAAAAAAAATGCCAAACATCAGAGTATTTCTTTGTATAATGTTGAAAAATTAGAATAAGGACTAATCCAGGATTCTAAGCTCTTAGATCCAAAAAAGGAGCAGTTAGACTTCACTTATCATCTTTAAGTCAATTCCCAGTTGCAGTGGAGTTGAAACCTCCTTGCTCCTCAGATTTCAGATTACAGTCAGGACATGAACTTTACCTTGGGCTGGGGCTTTCAGCTCATTCAGACTCTTGGCTCTGTGGATAGAACTGGAAGCCCAGCAGGGCCTATTTGCAAAAAAACCAATCTGAGTCTTGGCTGCTTCACTGGAGTGCAAACAGTAAGTGATCATCCCCATACTTCACAAAGCAGTTTGGCAAGAAACTAGGCATGGAACAACAGGAAGTTTACACAAATGGATCACATCACAGTAGTAATTTTGGTTTCAACAATTTAATTTTTTTTAATAACAATGTAACTATCCTTACAATACCTTACCTATGATTTTCCAAAGCCTGTTTTAAAACAGTGTATCTGCAGAACTACCATCCATCTCTCCAAACTACACCTTCTTGAAAGGATCTGTCACTGCACAATTGCAAATGGGATCAGATCTCGATCCCGTGGTGTTAATACCTTAACCTATAGCCAGCTTGATTGTCCTTCCCCATCCTTACATTTTTCAGACTGTTTCATCAGTATATTAATATCCATCAGTGTCTATAACTTCTAGCAAGGGTTGCAAAAAATATTTTTAAAAATTTCCTATAACCTTATAAGATAGTTATTAAGTGTCACAGGGAGGGTTAGTAGAGTGTGAGCCTGTAAGATTTAGCTACTAATCTAGTCTAGAATCATCAAGTAAAATAAGATAAGAAAAAAAATACTAAAAGTTCTCCTGAGTGATTCTTTACATCAATATATTTTAATATTTTTGGAAGATGTTAAAGCTCTTGTTGAACTCTGGATCAAATACAGCATGAGCTGTACCTTCCTTTCTGAGCATTTCAGTTCTCTTTGTTAAATAATGGATCTGAGCAAACTAAACATATCTCATATGAAATTAGATATGGTCCTTATGGTTCATGTTCAGGCAAATCTTAATGGCAGTATAAAGTTAATATTGAGCTGAATTTAGATGAGTGAATTTTAATCTATATATTTATGATTTAGCTGATTTCCTTTGCAGCTACAGGGAAGAAGTTCTCCAGTGATGCTTTTCTTCCATTCTGAGTCTTTGTATTCAAATGTCAATATGCAATGTTGCAAGACGGATATTTATAATTACTCTGATTTCATTAGCTAAAAAAATTAGAATTAGAAGGTAAAAATTAGATTTTAATGAACAATTTCAACATGAGGAAGTTATGAATTGTTGTCTTGAGGATATCATCATGACTTAGAAATGAGGCAAATTAGACAAGCCCAATAGGAAAAAAAATGGCAAGGTTGAGAGGAGGTTAAAATAACTTCAAACAGAGCACAGGGGTAGAAGGAGTAGAGAAGAATGTGGAGTTAGATTTAAAATGTTAATTCTTGTTTTATTAGGGCAAAATAATTCTGAACAGTGTTGGTAGGAATTGGGGAAAAGACTTCGACAGCAGGCAAACACAAGGCTGGGGAGAATAAAGTTACCCAGCAAGATTTGCTGCTACTCCACTTACCATTGTGAGGGCACCCACATCGAAAAAAGTGTCCGAACATAAGGACATTGATCTGCTGGAGTGAGTCCAGAGGAGGCCACAAAGGGCTAGAACACCTCTGCTATGAAGATAGGCTGAAGAGCTGGGGTTGCTAGCCTGGAGAAGGCTCTGGGCAGACCTTATAGAGCACCTTCCTGTACTTGAAGAGGCTAAAAGAAAGCTGGAGAAACTTTTTCCAAGGGCATATAATGATAGATCACGGGACAGTGGCTTCAAGCTGACAGAGAGTAGGTTTAGATTAGATATTAGGAAGAAATTCTTTACTATGAGGGTGGTGAGGCACTAGAACAGGCTGCCAAGAGAAGCTGTGGTTCTCCCATCCCTGGAAGTATTCAAGGCCAGGTTGGATTGGGCCCTGAGCAACCTGGTCTAGTGGAAGCTGTTCCTGCCCATGGCAAGGGGTTGGGAACTAGATGGTCCCTTCCAACCCAGACCATTCTATTAGTCTGTTTTCAATAAAGATATATACAGAAGTGTCTTTATACTCTGCAGGTGTAAAGTGCATTACAACTCTACAGCTCTAGGATGAAGTTTTTATGAACTGAATGGATGAGTTTGAGAAAGAAAGTGGAAGGAATCAGCGGAATCAAGAAGAGATCTGACTTGTTAAAAGGTCAAACACTTGGAAACAAATCTGAAGTGTCCTGAATCCTAATGCAACATCATTCTCATTAGACTGTGTCATGGCCTAAAGCAAATGCTCAGTATAACTGCATTTTTACTGCAGCCATTTTAAAATAATAGTTCTTGTGGCATACGGGTGTCTCATTTGTTATATACAGCCATGCAAGCCACGCAGATGACTCTTAATGTTACCCTCTCTCCCCCTCAACTATTAAATAAACTCAGAAATTACAATGACATTAAAAACACTTTGAGCAATTTTATGTGATCATTAAGTCAGAATATTCCACTCTGGAGGCTTCTGCTAATCAGCAGCCTTCAAATTACTTAGATCAATTAAGTGCATTATATTTTATATGGAATATAGGAATGCGGTTTTTTGCCACTGTGGGGAAATATAAATAATGAAACAAGGAGAATCTCCAGAATTCCCTTTGTAGTTCTGTGCTGCTGTTCTCACATCTGACTGTTTTCACTTGGATGGGTTTGCTTTTTACTTTCTTGGTGAAATACAGTGATATATATATATCTATAATACAGATATTTTAGCCTAAAAGCTTCCCTTACAATGACATCCCTTTTTTCTTAGGTGACAGAGACGGGAAATAAGCAGGCATAAGTCCAGATCTTTTAATGAACTTAAAGTAACCATACCATCAAAACTAGGATCCTAGTTACTGTTAATCCTGGAGAAGAACTTCCAAAGGACAATTCATGCTACTGTAGATCTGAGGTACCCCTTTAAAATACTCTTTGTATCCACTAACGGTACTGACACAATCTGAGAGTCACCTTCATGGGATGGGTTTCTGCTGGGGGTGTTGGTGTTAGGATACTGGACAAAGCCAGGAAAGAAGAGCATTAGAGGGATTGGGCAGAGAAAGTCAGAAGGATCCATTGGGGTAGGATCACTGACAGGCCCAGCAGTATAAACCAGGCCTTTTAATGGACAATGCTTAAAAGGTAATGCCCCACTGGGGAGAATGATGTATGACAACACCACACTCCATCATTAAAAGAACTAGAGACTATATTTGTTCATTTATTTATTTTCATTTGTCCATGCTATTAATTAGTGCAATATTATTTTTATTGTGATACTTTTTATTTATATTTTGTAAATAAAATTAGCTGTTTGCTGTGAATCATTATCTTCACTACCAATCATTACTGATTTAGAAGAATGTTTAGAAACCCTGATGTCAGTCTAGGAATATGACCTTGCAGGAAAGATCATATAGTCATTAGCTACTACCAATAGTTAGTGTCCAAGTAGAATGAGCAGCTAGTCAAGTACTATGCAAGAGTAGCTTCAGAGAAAGTATTGCTTTCTGTAAAGTGAAAGAGCTAAAAGATAGTTTTCAGGCTTACAAGCAAGCTGATTGAAAGGCTGTGTAATTAAATTTGTTATGTGCATTACCTGTCCTACAGAACATAATAGGACTTACCCAGAAAATGGATCTGATAACCCGGCACCCAGTGCCATGCTAATTCTCATGCTGTGGTGCAGCCCAGCCACTAAATTATAGTTATGCAAGATTAATTAATACCATTCTCCATAAAGCTAATATTCAATGTAAATGAGGAGGATTAGCAGGGAGTTATGTGGTGAATTATGAGAAAGGAAACACACTTTTAAACAAGGATCTTAGAGCATATAAATTGAAAGCCAAGGGATTTACTTTCAAATATCAATGGTCCACTGCATCAGGTATGGTTTTGCTGTGCCTTAGCACTGAAATATGTTTGCAGAGGTAGAGTTGTGCTCCACTAGCTGCAGCTGAACATCCTTAAGTATTTCAGGAGTCATCAGCTTCTACATTATAAAATCCAGAAGGGACCCAAAGTGCACTTCTAAGGGATTACTTGTATAATGTGGATATTACAACTAGTTTGAACTACACTCTGTTTAACTGTATTTTTAACTAATATTTTAGGAAAGAAAGAAAAAAGTGAGTAACATTCATAAGCATTTGATGGTAATCTAAAATTGTCCAGTGATACTGTGAAAATTCTTGTTTCATTATTGTAATGATGATATCTTCCCTATTAAAAATTTATATCTTATCACACATTGTTTGTTCAACTTTGGATTCTAATCCCTGAGTTTACTGTAGCTTTATCAGCTTGAGTTTCAACAGCAAAGTCGTCTTCCCCACTGAAATTTGTAGGAAATGGAATGAAGCTACTCTATCTCTTTTATAAACTAATCGATTTATTTCTTTAAATATTTGTTTTTTGGGCATGTTTTTCACTGCTTCACTCATTCCTCTTTTCAGAACAAGGGGCAACATCCTTCCCGAATTGCGAACACCAGACCTGGACATAATATTCCTACTGTGATTGCAGTATTATCAAATGCCAAGTAAATCCAACATCTTGACCTCTACTCAGAATCCTCTTCTATAATAAGCATTTTTCACTGGAGTCTTTTGTTGGCAGCATCATGTTCACCTGATTCAAGAATCCTTATTTCAAATTCCCTACAGCAAAATTCTTCTCTTCCCAATTCATGTAGGCTGTAGCTGCGTTCAGTAGTCTTCATTCCCCTTCTGTCTTTGCTGGGTTACATTATTTACACACAGACTGATTGCCTCGGGAAGTTAAGGTGCGAGGACCTTTGCAGCAGAAACTAGACTCTTTTGTAGTGCCTACATGTGGCATGTGGGATGGCACTGCAACTTTGCGAACACCTGACTGCCCGAGCAGTGACTCTACTGAACAGAAAAGAGGTGTGATATTCGTTCCCTCTTCAGAAAGGTGAAGGATTGTACCACGGCTCGCTGAATGTTTATGTTGTTCCTGATATGCTTTCCTGAAAAATCTGTAAAGGGATACCATCTGAAATAGAGAGACCTAATCTGATCCAGTACAGTAACTCTTATCTTCTTCAAGGAGGAGGAAAAGAAAGAAAAGAAAAGCTAATAGTAAGATATGGTAAATTGCACTTATGTCTTAGAAGGAACAAAAAAAATATTACTGAGAAAGGCACTGAGGAGTCACAGAGATACACAGAGATCCCTTCAAGGGATACTGCTCAGCCTCCTGTATTTTGTTCAAGACCAGTCTGGGCTTTGATTGCAACCCTGCTCTCTCCAGCTGGCTGGAGCCTGCCCATAGGTAACCTTGTGTGTCACCCTGTCAGGGACAGGTCACCAGGGCTTGAAACAAACACCTGCAGGCTGGGAACCTGAGTCTGCCCCAGGATTAAATGTGGTAGCTTTCAGACACAGACCTTTTCTGTGGCAATGGCAGAGAGAAGAGCATGGAAACTCCCACAGATCAAGGATTTGCACAGTGCCAGCTTGTTGATGCTCCCCAGTCCCAGCAGGCTACAGAGTTCTGAAGACATAATTCTTCACTTTGAGATGATAGAGGGATCAGAAAAAAGCCAGAGACATTATCTTAGCTGCCACTGCAATCAACTTACATT